>NC_045558.1:4504021-4539021 GCF_009769535.1 Thamnophis elegans
GCTACTCCCTTGTCTCTGAGACTCTAAACCCATTGTTGTCTTGTGATCTCCATGTGAGGACCAAGGTATGGATCACTTGAAGGTCATCTCAAGGCCTCTCTTTATCCATAGAGGAGTCACAATTTTCCAGCTCTTAACACAGATTAACAGAGTTGGAATGGACCTTGGAGGTCACCTAGTCCAATCCCAAGCTCCAGCAGGGCACCCTATACCATTTCAGACAAAAGGATGTCCAGTCTCTTCTTGAAAGCCTTCAGTGATGGGACGTCCACAACATCTGAAGAGAAACCATCCCACTGGTTGATTGTTTTGTTGTGGTACCATCAATTTGCTATTTCTTTCCCTGACAATGATGGTTTGTCAATTCTGAGGAAAGTTGTTGTGGCCCGCCATTGGCCAGCAGAGCTGGCAGCAGATTCGGACAGAGAGGAGGTTGGGGAGGAACCTGGGCCAGTCCTGGAGTCTGGGGAAGGCTCTAATGAGGGCTCTGTGTCGGAGGCAGAGAGGGGACCAAGGCCGTATGCCAGTTATCAGCTGCCTTCGGAGTCAGACATCAGTGAGGCAGACAAACAGCTGGAACCTGTTCCCAGTGTGCGCATGGGCCGAGTGGCCAGATGAAGGGAACAGCTAAAGAACAGGGGTCAACTTGGGAGTAAGGCCACAGGTGGATGATGAATGGCCCCTCCCAGAGGAAATAAAAGAGGAGCAAAAGGGGAGTGGAGGTTGCAGGAGACCATTAGTTCACTTAATTAGTTCATGACTCTCCTTGCCGAGTTTTACAGATATCATCCTGGCAAATCTCCAAGCCAGATAAGGTCTGTGACTGTAAATCCTCCAATGAAAGACTTTGCTGGATGTGAATGAGCAGAATTCACAGTCCATTAATAAAAGGGGTTTTTGTCTGGACAAGGAGTTTGCTTTAGGCTCTTGAGAAGCCTCGGTCAGAACAGAAGCAGACTATCTTGACACATTTCTGACTGGTTTGGTGGCAGTTTACAAAACTGTGTTTGCTTTGGCCAGCCTGTTCTTGATCTGGGAATGCTCAGACAGATGTTATTATGGGATCTTTATTGCCAAAGGGTATCTAAAGCTGCTGAGATATCAGGTAGAATTCATATGCTGATAACGCTCTACAGGTAGTCCTAAATTCACGACCACAATTGAGCCCAATGTTTCCGTTGCTAAGGAAGATGACAATTCTTAAGTTAGTTTCGCCCCACAATTTTTCTTGCCACAGTTGTTAAGTAAATCACTGCAGCTGTTAAACTGATAGCACGGTTGTTAAATGAATCTGGCTTCCCTGTTGAATTTATTGACAGAAGATAGCAAAAGGAAATCACGTGACTCTGGGACACTGAAACTGTCACAAATCTGAATTTTGATCACGTGACCATGGAGTTCCCGCAATGATCTAAGTGTGAAAAATGGACATGTCACTTTTTTCAATGCCGCTGTAACTTTGAACAGTAACTAAATGAACTGTTGTAATTTGAGGTCTACCTGTATTTCTTTCTCTTTTAAAAAAAACAGTTTTCTATTTTTAAACAGACAAAGAAACACAAAACATGAAACATAAAACCCTCTTCAATTGCATATAGCATGTTGTTAGGTTACAAGCATTTGTGCATCACCACTTTCCATTGTATATAAGGTAACAGATTATCCATCAAGCATACATAGATACATTATTATCATTGTACATCATATTGTTCAGTTATAATTCATATTCCTTCATTATAAACAGATATTCTAGAAACCAGATTCACATATACAGTATACCAATATTCCATTGCATCCTTATTTGTCTATTTAATAATATGTCTTCATATAACCACCTATCTCATTATATTATTTTTGTAATATGAAAGAATTCTCCAACATTTTATATTTATGCATCACTGCTTTCAATAGTATATAATGTCACAGATTATCCATCGAGTATACATAGGTACATTGTTATCATTGTACATCATATGTTCAACTATAATTATTATTGCTTCATTTTAAACAAAATGTTCTAGATATTCGATCCATGTATGTGCCAATATTCCATTACATCGTTAGTCTATTTAATAATATGTTTTTATAGTATCACCTATCTTATTCTACTATTCTTACAATATGAAAAGCTTCTCTAACGTTTTTCATATCCATGCTTTTTATCTAACCATTGATAAAACAAGTCCCATACCTTATAAAATTGTACATCTTCTTGTTCTCTAATTTCAAATGTCAATTTATTCATTTCAGCACATTCCATTATTTTTGGAATAACTTCCTCCTGCATTGGTACTTTCTCATTTTTTCAATTTTTTGCAAATACAATTCTAGCTGCTGTTAAAACATTTACAATCAAATATTTCAAATCTTTATTACATGTTTCTGGTATAATACCCAATAAAAAAAAAATCTCTGGTTGAAGGTCTATGTGTTTTTGTATCATTTCCTCCAACCATGTGTGGATTTTAGTCCAATATTGTTTTAGCTTCTATGCAAGTCCACCACATATGGTAATATGAGCCCGGTGTCTGATGACATTTCCAGCACTTTCCGACTTGTTCTTGAACATTCTTGCTATTGTCATTGGGGTAGATGCCCCCTGTAAAACATCTTATACAAATTTTCCTTATAAGCTGTTGACATTGTCATTTTATAATTTTGAGACCACAATTTCTGCCATTTCTCTAATTCAATCCCATGTCCAAATTTTTTTCATGGTTTCTTTGACCTGTTCTTCCTTTAACTTAACCTCTAATAGATGTCCATATAATTTTTAAATTACTTTTTCATCAGTACCTGTCAAAATTTTATCTAATTCGGTCATTTTATCATAGAAACCCTCCATTTTACGATCTTTATCATATGCCTTATAGAATAACATAATAATAGAGTTGGAAGGGACCTTGGAGATCTTCTAGTCTAATCCCCTACTCAAGCAGGAAACCCTATATACCATTTCAGACAAATGGCTGTCCAATCTGTTCTTAAAAACTTCCAGTATTAGAGCATTCACAATGTCTGGAGGCAACTTCTGTTCCACTGATTAATTATTCTAACTGTCAGGAAATTTCTCCTCAGTTCTAAGTTGCTTCTCTCCTTGATTAGTTTCCACCCATTGCTTCTTGTTCTTCCCTCAGATGCCTTGGAGAATAGCTTGACTCCCTCTTCTTTGTGGCAGCCCCTGAGATATTCGAAGACTGCTATCATGTCTCCCAGGGATGGGTTTCTCGCCCCGTTCCAACTGGTTCGGTTGGAACGGGGCCGGCGGCATCCTCGTGCACACGTGCGGTGCACGCATGCGTACTAGCGTCTGTGCGATGCTCCAGCTGCTCCTGGAGGATTGCGCAGGCGCTGTATGCATCCTGCGCATGCATGGAAGCACAGAACTAGTCAAAACCGGGTAAGGAGCGCGGGCGGGCGAGTGGGCCCTTCGCCGTTCCCAGAAGTTACTTACTTCCGGGTTCGCTGACCAACCGGTTCGCAGGGACCGCGAACCAGTTGAAACCCACCCCTGATGTCTCCCCTAGTTTTTCTTTCTATTAAACTAAACCTACCCAGTTCCTGCAACCGTTCTTTATATGTTTTAGCCTCCAGTCCCCTAATTATCTTTGTTGCTCTTCTCGGCATTCTTTCTCCACATCTTTTCTACATCGTGGCGACCAAAACTGAATGCAGTATTCCAAGTGTGGCCTTACCAAGGCATTATAAAGAGGTATTACTCTGTTTATGGGAGCCTAGAATTGTGTTGGCTTTTTTGGCAGCTGCTGCACACGGATGACTCCTATTTAAATGGTTCTCCACTAGGACTCCAAGATCCCACTCACAGTTACTGTTGAGCAAGGTACCACTTATACTGTACCTGTGCATTTCGTTTTTCTTGCCTAAGTGTTACAGCTTTGAACAAGAGGGATTTAAAGCGATCAGTTTTGAACAATCCGGCAAAAGCAGGGGCATCTGGGGTGATCCCCTTGTCATCATTCAGGTCTGAGTCTCTGAGGGTGTCTTGATCCCCAGAAATAGAAGCCTGAGTGACAGAAGCAGGAGGATTTTGCTGGGTGTGCCTAGGTGATCTGTGCCTGTGTCTGTGGGGTGGCCCAGAAGGTGGACGCTGCTGAAGCCCGGCAGCAATGCCTTGTTTTATGGCTTCTGAAATTATGGCTGCCATTTCTGTAGGGGAGGAAATTGAGGCCTGAGGCGCCGCTGTGCTCTGAGCAGGAGGAGACTGGCCTGTTCAAAGGTACGATCCCCATTGAGAGGGACATCAAAGAAATTTCCTCTGGTATTAAGTCCTATGGAGGAAGATGATGAGGAGGAGGAGGACAACTCCCCATCTGAATCATCTAAGGATGGAGAAGGCCCAATGGGTGGTAACTCAGGGGGGCAGGAGAGGCAGTGTGATCCCCCATGGGAGTGGGGGGAGAAGCCTGGACGTTCTGGTTTGCCTGTTTTTGGACCCGCTGAAATTCCTTTTCCAGAGCCTTTTGTCTTCATTCCTCAGCTCTAGTAGAGGATTTAGAAGTTTTGGGAGCTTCAGGAGCCTCTTTAGCCGTCCTTTTGCGGCTGCTCCTTACTCCCAATGGTCCTGCCCCCTCCAGCTCCTTGTCGGGAACAGCCCCCATCATGGAGGGTTCAGCCATGCCTGCCAGAAACCAGCCCCCGAACTGAGAAGTGGAACGGTCTCAATGTTACAGTCCGGAGGGTCCCCCGGGGAGCTGCAGCCTGGAGCGTCTTTTGGCCTCTCTGTCGACTCTGCAAGGATGAGTGCCCAAGATGGCGGTCACTATTTCTTCGCGTGCTTTTTCCAAGCTGCAAGATGGCGGCCTCTGTCTTCGCGCGCTTTTCTTCCTCCGGCCGAGTCCCAAAATGGCAGCCGTTTCTCCCGTGCTACAGAGCTGTACGCGAGGCTTCTGAGGCAGAAGTTCCTTCCAAAGGGCCAGAGGATGCAGAGCGCTTCGTTAAATCAGCCCCAGAGCCGCAGCTCGTGAGCTGTAGAGTCAGCGCCGCGCTGACTAAGGCTGGAATGCGTCCGGAGTGAGCTCGTGGTCGCAAGGCAGACCGGGAGACTGAGGTGAAGCCCGAAGGCAAATTTGAATCTCCCATTCAAACCAAAGCAGGAGAAAAAAAAGGGAAAAAATATTCCAATCATAAAAATTTAATTTTGAAAAATGCCAATATAGGAAAAATAAAAGCAATTTAGAGTAAAATCAAGGAGGAGAGACCAATTCTCACAGCTAATCCAGGTTGGACTGAGTCTAAACTGGGAGGAGTCTCCAGGGCTCGATGACATCACAAGTGTAGACTCAGTCCAATTGGTTACTGGACAGAGCAATGCAGAGTGGCTGCTATCTCCACGATCAAAGGAGAACAGAACAGAACAATATGTTACCATGATATATCTAAAATAATCAAAGTGCTAAATCAAAGCCATCAAAGCAAGAAAGCCACATGAAGGGAGCTTCAAAATAAAATTGAAATGAAAGTAAAGTTGCAAGCAAAAATGAAAGATGAGGAAGGAATTTAACAGAAAGGATTCCTCAATAACTTTGAAACATTCTCCTGAACACCATTAAGAAGATCAGTTTGATTTCAGGAGATTCTTCCAAGCATCTGTGGTATCTCACCTCCTGGAAGTGTAGGACTCCTTCCTCTCTTTCTTTCTCTGTCTCTTACTCTCTCCACCCTACTCCTTTCTCTCCCTCTCTCCCTCTTCCTCCCTCTTACTTACTGCCTCTCTTTCTCTCTCTTTGACAATCTGCCAAGTTTCCAGTAGCTGTCAACTTACCAATTAGTCCAAGAAGGATGGACTTGAGATAAGATGAAATGAGATATAGAAGGAAGAGGGAATAGATAAGTAACTGAGTGTCAAGAGAAAAATGTCTTGAGTGGGTAGAAGAGGATTGATTGGGTCAGACCTAGAAGCAATTGAGCAATGGAAGATAATACATAGAAGATAAAAGGAGTGAAGCAAACTGCCCAGCTTAGCCAAAATTTAGGTTTATGTAAGGGTGGCACACAATAAGTTCCAGGAAGAGAGAACAACAGGTAGAAGAAGATTCAGACTCTTGGAAGATAATGTTTGTTGTTCTGGGTTGAACTATGGGAAGGGTTGATGGCCAAATATGGCTTTTTTAGGCTCGTGCCTCAGTGGGCATATTTTCCAATGAGACAAACGGAGACAGGAAGATCATTTTATTACAATTTATCAGAATATTCAGAAAAAAGGGATTCCTCATTCAAAGAGCGAACCCCGATCTTTAGCTTACATCCCTTTTTTATAGCTAACATAACAAAGAAATCTGAAAGATATCTGTCATCCCCTTCTCCTTTCACCTTCTTTCCCAACCTCAGGGTCTTCTCCAAGGAATCCTCTCTTCTCGTTTGGTGGCCAAATTATTTGAGCTTCAGTATCTGTCCTTCCAAAGATCAAAAATCAGAGCTGATTTTCTTCAGGATTGACTATCATGTCCTTGGAGTCCAAGGGACTCCCAACACCACAATTTGAAAGCACAATTTCCCCCCACCTTGTGAAGTGAATTTTGACATGTTTTATGACCTTCCTTGCCACAGTTGTTAAGCGATTCTCTGCAGTTGTTCTGTTAGCAACGCAGTTGTTAAGTAAAATCGGTTTTTCGATTAAATTTGCTTGTCGGGATGTTGCAAAAGGGGACCATGTGTCCCCGGGACACTGAAACCATCATAAACATGAGTCAGTTGTCAAGCGCCTGAATTTTGACCACATGACATGGCCATGGGCTGCTGCAACGGTCGTAAGCGTGAAAAATTGTCATGTCACTTTTTTCAGTGCTGCTGTATCTTTGAATGGTCACTAAATGAACTGTTGGAAGTTGAGGACTACCTGTAATCAGTGGAACAACTTGCCTCCAGAAGCTGTGGGTGCTCAGTCACTCGATATTTTAAAGAAGAGATTGGACAATCATCTGTCTGAAATCATAAGGTCTCCTGCTTGAGCAGGGGGTTGGACTAGAAGACCTCCAGGGTCCCTTCCAACTCTGTTGTTTGGTACTCAGCCTTCTTTAGGATCCAACTCTCACAGCCACTCCTGGCGAAGCTATCTTTAATTGAGTAATAAACTAGATGGTTTAAGGGCTTGCAGGCTTCCAGCCATAATTATGCAGAACTAACGAATGTTCAAAACACCCTTAAACACTTTTAAGTACCGCTTAGTGGAAACCAGTTCGGTCTTACTAATCCCAACAGAACTGGAACCAAATTTTCTGACCTTGGTCCAGCGAAAATGGTATGAAATCCTACAGCGCAGTGTGGATCCCAGAACGGTGTTTCTCAACCGTACTCATTTTTAGACGATAGGATCTTAATGCTGCTGAGGTTGAGAAACTTTGCCCTGGAGCTGGAATTCTCCGAATCCCCAGATTTGAATTTGGATGATCTGAGATGATTCGGGGAGAACTTGCCCGGTGAAGACCTCCAGGGTTCTTTTCCATTCTAGAATTTCTAGGACATCCTTTTTCTGCTTCTCCACTTGACGCTGAGATTTCAAGGACAGCAAAACACCTCGGCTAGAAGCAACTGAAGGAGTCTGGAATGCTGCTCACTACTTCAGTAACAGGAAAACCACAACGGCTTGGATTACCTCACAGATGGAATTAGGCAGTCCCATGCTGAGCTGCCTTATGACTGGATGGTTTATAAATGCCAGTTTCCCCGTGCACCAGATCAGATCTATCCTCGCACACCAGTGATGAAGCTCTGGGAGACGGTTGTTTGTGCTCTCCTCTCCACCTTCATTGCCCTCATCTTTGGTGGACTCTACAGAATCGGAGTGTTTCGCCGGAAAAGACCGAAGGAACCACCCTTGGACAAAGGTTTGATTCCATGGTTAGGTCATGGGTTGAGTTTTGGCAAAGAACCCGCCCTGCTTTTGGAACGGATGAAGAAGAAACATGGAGACATCTTCACCATGTTGGTTGCAGGCCGATATATCCATGTTTTGATGGATCCTCACATGTATGGATTTATCTTCAAGAAATCGAGAAGCAAGCTGGATTTTGGGGTCTTCGCGGCCAACGTGGTCTCGAACGTGTTTAATTTCCACCCGACCACCACTCATCATAAGATTGGGGAAGAGGGCAGCAAGAAGTATCTTCGAGGGAAGAATCTACTTGCGCTCAACCAAGCTTTGATGCAGAATCTGAAGGAAATCTTGCTTGAATCGGCTGAGGAGGAGAAGTGGCGTCAGGAGGGACTCTGGCACTTCAGCTACAAAAGCATCTTCCAAGCTGCCTTCCTGTGCTTGTTTGGTGCTATGCCGGAGTTAGAGGACAACAGCAATGACAAGGAAAGGAGGTGTAAGCCCTACGAGAAGCTATTTGAGGACTTCCAGCAATTTGACGAATTCTTTCCGCAAATGATCTTCAGCAGCATGGATTCCAAAACTAAGAAGGAGATCCAGAGGCTGAAGAACTACTTCTGGGATCTCCTGTCTGTCGAAAAGATAGACAAGAGGGAAGACGTTAGCATCTGGCTGGCAGATCAGGATCAACAACTGGCTGACTGTGGAATGAATGAGAAGATGAGGACTCAAGTGCAGCTCCTTTTCCTATGGGCTTCTCAAGCTAACACGGGTCCAGTGACCTTCTGGCTGCTTGCCTATCTTTTGAAACACCCGGAAGCCATGAAGGCAATAAGGGCAGAGATAGACCAAGTCCTAAAGGAGACAGGCCAAGAGGATAACCCAGTGGACCTCTCGTTGCAGGCCTTCAAGACTCCCTTGCTGGACAGTGCGGTGGAAGAAGTTCTCCGCCTGAAAGCAGGCTCTTTCATATTTAGGAGCGTGATGGAGGATTTCAACCTCCAGATAGACGACGGAAAAGAATATGCCCTTCGGAAAGGTGACCATCTTCTTCTCTTCCCTTTCATGGGCCTCCACATGGATCCGGAAATCTACCCTGAGCCTAAAACCTTCAAGTACGACCGCTTCATGAGCCCCGAGGGCAAGAAAAAAGAATTCTTCAAAAATGGCAAAAAGTTGAGAACTTGTGTCATGCCTTTCGGAGGTGGATCTTCGATGTGTCCCGGACGCTTTTTTGCAGTCAGCGAAATGAAAATATTGACCATCCTGATGCTCACCTTCTTCGACATGGAGCTGGTCAACCCAGAAGAGGAACTGCCTTCCTCGATTGAACACCGCATCGTGATTGCGACGGCGCACCCGACACGCGACATCGATTTCAAATTCCGGCGGCGACTCCAAAGTAGCAAATTCGGGGTGCAAACCTAGACTTTATAGCAGGCAGGGACAAAAATTAAGGTCGCCTCTAGATTCGCCTTTCTATCCTGTGCAAGTAGCCTTGACAAACGACTGTAAGGGAGTCTGTCCATTGCAGTAGTCTGTCATAGCAGTCACAAAATGCATCAATCATGTAAATGATCTGACTTTATGACCTTTTTGGCGATGGTGGTTGTGGGTTTGCTGTGGGCATGGTTTTGCCGAAAACCAGAAATAAGTTATGGTTTTTGGTAAAAATGGTAAATGTGGTCAGAATGCTGAAAGGGCTCCTAAATGCGGTAATATTGGCTAGCACCCAAAATTTGCCCACATGGCCAGGTAGGGGTCCCCACCATTGACACCTGGTTATAAATTCTCCTTTTGGGGGTTATATATGTTGCTAAGTGATCAGTTGTAAGTTGAAGACCAGCTGTAGATGTGAACTTCCATAGAGAGTAATTTTAGAAGGTCGGTCAGAAGACAGGTAAGGATAGGAACCAAAGTAGATGCCTGAAGCTTAAAAGATCAGCTGAAGGGGGGGGAGGAGGCTTCCTGGGAAAGAGGTCAAAAAAGTCAAGATGTCTGTCCCAAATATGCAAAAAAAAAGGTTTCAGGGTTTCAGCTGCATAACTGAGGCCACTAACTTGAATTTTATACCCCTTCCTACAGACACCTCCAAGCTAAAAGTATAGTTTCCCAACAACAAGGTGGCGCCTTTTATATGTCAGGTGAAAATGAATGCCAAAATGATATCAAAGGACACTTATATTTATAACCAAGTTCAGAAAACGAAAACTTAAAGCAAAGCTTGCAACTAACAAAAGTTTTGCCCCCTGCTTTTTCCCATCTGCTTGCTTACCTAAAATGTCAGTTTTCGTGGCTTTCCTTCGATACAACTTTTCCTTGAAGCCTTGAATGAAAGAGAAAAGGAGAGGGAAAAACAATACCCTTTAATCTGAACACGTCCAATTCAAGAAAAATTGGGTTCTCGATGGGGCAATCCACTTGTTTAAAAAATAATAATAGAGGATTCCTCGTATGGAGGTTTTAGCGTTCTGGTCTGATCACTTCATGAATATCAAGGAACAGCCCGACTCTTATGAAAAAGCTCTTTTACTGCTTAATGTCATTTTAATAAGAGTGCAGCTAGAAAGGGAGTTCATTTGAGGCCCCTTAACTGCTAATAAACCAGGTTGTTTCTGTATTAGACGGCATGGGAAGCTGTCAGAATGTATACAAGTCTGCGGAGAGTTTAGGAAATCTTTCAGAGAAAATTTACATAAGTTGATGTAGCCTTCAACAAGGGAGGTACTTCAAAACCCAGAAAGACAATTGCCAGCTGTGATCTTTGGTGGTGGTGGTGGTGGTGATCTGGTTTAAGGTAGGATTTTTCCATTGGAATTTTTACAAGAAACTGTTTGTGGATTGCAATTTAGAGAACAGAAGTTTTATAGCTCAGGGCTGAATGATGGGGTCCTTGGTGCTCTCTGAGCTTGATTGTTTTCTTACAGGTGTTTCATGACCCAATTGGGAAATATCAGTGCTAGAAGAATTTGTGGAGAGGAGGAGGAAGATAACGACTGGGGGGGGGGGGTCCTTGGTGCTCTCTGAGTTTGGTGGTTTTCTTGCAGACGTTTCATGATCCAACTATCCCAAAGGTGCTTTTTTCAAGAGGCAACTGGACTTTCTGGCTGTTCTTTGAAGACATTTCGCTTCTTATTCAGGACGTTTCTTCAGCTCTGACTAGGTAGCCAACTAGGTAAAAACTTGGTTGTCTAACTCAGGAATGTTCACCAAGGATTTTGTTGTTAGTTGTGAATCACGTCTGACCCATTGCAAGCCCATGGACAAAGTTCCTCCAGGCCTTCCTGTTCTCTACCATCCTCTGGAGTCCATTTAAGCTCATGCTGGCTGCTTCAGTGACTCCATCCAGCCACCTCCTTCTCTCCTGTCCCCTTCTTCTTTTGTCCGTCGTTCCCAGCATGAGGCTCTTCTCCAGGGAGTCCTTCCTTCTCATTAGGTGGCCAAAGTATTTGAGTTTCCTCTTCGGGATCTGGCCTTCTAAAGAGCAGTCAGTGTTGATCTCCTCTAGGACTGACCGGTTGGATGGCCTTGCAGTCCAAGGGACTCAATGCAGGAGTCTTCTCCAGCACCAGAGTTCAAAGGCCTCCATTCTTTCCCCTATTTCTAGACCTTTCTTGCCATAGTTGTTATGTTAATTATTGCAGCTGAGTAAGTAACCCAATTATTAAATGAATCTGGCTTCCTACCATTGACTTTCCTTGTCAGAAGGTCACAAAAGGGATCCCACAACCTCAGGACATACCAACGATCATAAATATGAAACATGAATTTTGATCACATGATCAAAAGGATTCTGCAAAGGTTGTAACTGTGGGAAAACTATCATAAATCATTTTTTCAGTGCAACTTAGTAACTTAGAATGTTCACTAAATGAACTGTTGTAAGTGAAGGACTACATGTATTTTCTACCCTCTTGTTAAGAGGGTCATATATCCTGTCAGCCCAAGCAAATATTATTTTAGTTTCAAAATGAATGCCATGCTCACCTATACATCACTATATATTTTAATAAATCAGAATAATATTCCTGTGTATTATATAAAGAAAACCATAGCTGGAATGCATTTGGGTCAATATTAAAGATTGGGGGGGGGGGATGACATTGCCATAGGCCACCCAACCAAGCAGAGGAAGTAGATGAACTTTTTGCTAGTCAGCTAACTAAGGTATGTAGGAAGCACACCACAATAGTAGTGGGGGATTTCAACTACCCTGACATCAACTGGGAAACAAACTCTGCACCAAGTGGAAGATCCAATAGGTTCCTAACAAACCTAGCAGACAACTTTGTTTCCCAAAAAGTAGAGAAGGGAACAAGGGGATCGGTCATATTGGACTTAATTCTCACTAACAGAGAGGAAATGATAGAAGGTGTTGAAGCCACAGGAACCCTGGGGGCAAGTGACCATGCAATATTGGAACTCAACATTATGCAAACACAAGTAGTAGAACAAAGTGAAACTAGAGTTTTAAACTTTAAGAGAGCTAATTTCAATAAACTTAGAGAAAGCTTGGGAAAAATTCCATGGATGAGAATCCTCAAGGGGAAAACAACTCAAGAAGCTTGAGAAATTTTGAAAAATGAGATAACAAAAGCCCAGTCTAGCACAATACCAATGAAGAAGAAAAATAACAGCCCCCAAAAGAAACCAGCATGGCTGCATAAAGAACTCCCTGACAAATCGAAAGACAAAAAAGATAAATATAAAAAGTGCAAAGGGGGGGGGGAACATAACTAAGGCAGAATATCAGCAAATAACCTGAGCAGGTAAAGATGAAGTGAGGAAAGCTAAGGCTCACAATGAAGAAAGGCTTGCCACAAAGGTAAAAAATAACAAAAAAATCTTCTTCCAACAAGAAAAAAGTTAGGAAACAATTGGTCCATTGCTGGGAGAAAGTGGCAAGAAGGTTACAAGCAAAAGGGAGAAAGCAGAACTATTTAACTCATGTTTTGCATCTGTCTTTACACAAAGGGATAAAACAGTCCAACCTATCAAAAACAGCACCAAAAATATCAGATTAGGAACACAAATGGAAATAGGGAAGAAAATGGTAAGTGAGCACCTGTCTACCCGGTATAGGGTTTCCTGCCTAGGCTGGGGGTTGGACTAAAAGACCTCCAAGGTCCCTTTGAACTCTGCTATTGTATTGTATTGTATTGTATTATTGGATGATTGATGATCTGTAAATGCTTTTTCATTTCTGCAGACACTTTTTTTATATTTTGTGTGATTTTCCTTGTATCATTCAGAATTTACATTTGTATTATTCTTTTTTCCTTCCTTCCTTCCTTCCTTCCTTCCTTCCTTCCTTCCTTCCTTCCTTCCTACCTACCTACCTACCTACCTACCTCACACTGCTTTGGAAATCTCATCTCAGTTGATAAAAAAATTAGGCTTCGTCATATCGTTCCCTTCAAACAGAAGAACTGAAATATAAACTTTTGGCATTTTGCATCTTGTTTTGCTCAAGCAAATCTAATGATGATAAAAGCATATCAAAAATGTAATTATTATTATTTAATTGTCTTAAATATAACAACGATGAATAGGTGATGTGGTCTCAACGTCTGACAATTGAACCCAAGTTTCCCGTTGCTAAGCAAACCAGTTAATTGAGTTTTTCTCCATTTACAACTTTTCTTGCCACTGTTGCTAAGCAAATTACTGCATTTGTTAAGTGAATCATGTGGTCGTTAAGCAAACCTGGCTCCCCCCCCCCCATTGTCTGAAACCGCTGGTGAGGATAGAAATGAGGATAGCAATAGCACTTAGCGCTTAAACTTATATACCACTTCACACTGCTTTACAGCCTTCTCTAAGAGGTTTACAGAGTCAGCATATGGTCTCCCTCCAAAAATCTGGGTCCTCATTTTATTGACTTCGGAAAGTGGATGGAAGGCCGAGTCAACTTTGAGTGCAGTACTGCACTCTAACCACTGCACTACCTCGGCTTGTGTGTGTGTGTGTGGGGGGGGGTGTTGGGGTTATATACATTCATTTATCATTTTACAGGGCTTGTAACACTCCAAATATTGTGAAACTTGTGTGTTAATATTGTACTGGTTAGGATGTTATCTACGGCATACCCTTTGTAACTCTTGTAAAATAAACTAGATTAAAAGAAACAGAGATACTTGTCATACTTACTGTACAAAGGTGATTTTGAATATCATTACAAAAAAATGTTGAGATGTTGGGGGGAAAGTGCAGAGAAGAGCAGCAAAGATGATTAGGGGACTGGAGGCCAAAACATATGAAGAACGGTTGCAGGAACCGGGTACATCTAATGAAAAGAAGGACCAGGGAAGACATGACAGCAGCCTTCCAATATCTCAGGGGTTGCCCCAAAGAAGAGGGAGTCAAGCTATTCCCCAAGGCACCTGAGGGCAGAAGAAGAAGCAATGGGTGGGAACTAATTAGGGAGAGAAGAAACTCAGAACTAAAGATAAATATCCTGACAGTGGAGGCAATTAACCAGCAGAACAGTTTGCCTTCAGAACTTTGCTCCATCACTGGAGGTTTTTAAGAAGAGGTTGGACAACCATTTGTCTGAAACGGTCTCCTGCTTGAGCACCTCCAAGGTCTCTTCCAGCTCTATTCTGATTTATTGATTGATTTATTGATTGATTCTTGCAAAGTTCCAGATTATATATCATTTTGCTCTTATATTATTCTGGCTCTTTAAGAGTTTAATTTTTCTAATTTCAGAGCATCTGTTTGATCTCTCTGTATTCATGCACTGAGATCGTCTGTTATGACCCAGCTAGATAACGGCATCAATGCTAGGAGAGAGTGAGGTTTGTGAAGGTTTGAGAGAGTGAGGTTTGGGGGGGAGGAGGAGGAGGAGGAGGAGGAGGAGGAGGAGGATTGTAGGGTCCTTTTGCTCTCTGAGCTTGGTTGCCTTCTTGCAGATGTTTCATGACCCAGCTAGGTAATGGCATTAGTGCTAGGAAGATGTGGGGGGTTGTAGAAAGGAAGACAAGGAGAGAAGTCAACACAAGTTTATTTTGATTTTCCCAAAGTTTCATTTAACAGAATAATGGAAGGAACCTTGGAGGTCTTCTAATCCAACCCCCTGCTCAAGCAGGAGGCCTTACACCGGGGATCCCCAACACCCGGGTTGTGGCTCACAACTGGGCCTTGAGCAATTCAGAACTGGACCGCGGAATGCACACATACACACACTCCGTTTGCACAACTGGGTTCAGGTGCCCACTACTCATGCAAAAGGAGCTGAACCATCCCTTCTTCCCTTACCCCGCCAGTTTCCCAAAGCTGGAAAGGTTGGAGACCCCCTGCTCTACACCATTTTGGAAAAATCTTTTCTCGAAATCCTCCAAGGATGGAATTGGAAAATTGGAAAAGTTTATTTATAGGCCTCCCTTTTCCCTGGGGGGACTCAGGGCGGCTTACAACTCATAGGGAAAGGGGATACAAACAATGACACATAAGCACAATACATAATTAAAAAGAACACAACATTCATACCATTCGGGTGGGGATGGATTACAATCTTTAGCCCCAGGCCTGACGGGATAGCCAGATTTTAAGGGCTGCGCGGAAGGTCTGGAGGGTGGTGAGGGTACGGATCTCCATGGGGAGATCGTTCCAAAGGGTCGGAGCTACTACTGAAAAGGCTCTCCTCCGCGTGGTTGCCAGTCGACACTGACTGGCAGATGGAATCCGGAGGAGGCCTAATCTATGTGATCTAATTGGTCGCAAGGAGGTAATTGGCAGGAGGCGGTCTCTCAAGTATCCAGATCCACTACCATGAAGGGCTTTATAGGTGGCAAGTAGCACCTTGAAGCGCACCCGGAGATCGACAGGTAGCCAGCGCAGCTCGCGGAGGATAGGATGCAAGCCCTGACTTGCACAACTTTTCTTACACACCACACATGCATAGACACACATAGCCGGCGTTCACCTAGTACCGGTTCCTTGCATGGAGGCATCCTAGGAATAATTTATCTATCAGAATAGTGGCAAGAAACAAGCAAGGCAAGTGTTGGTGAGAAACAGCCTGAGAGAACAAACTGACACAATTCTTGATTGTAGAGTGTGATGAAAGAAGCAAAACCCAGAGTTGCCAACAATTAAGGTGCAGAGAAGAAAGGTGCCCTGCATGGCAATGAATCTTCCTGTATGCATAGATGAAGGAAAACCCTGATTATATCAAAATCTAATCATGAGGCTGCCTTTCCACGAATTAAATTAATTTAGAATACAGGCAGTCCTCAACTTACAATCAAAATCGAACCCAACATTTAAGTTGTTAAGTGAGATATTTGTTAAGTAAACTTTGCCCCACTTGAGGACCTTCTTTCCACAGTTGTTAAGTGAATCTGGCTTCCCCATTGACTTTGCTATACAAGTAGTCCTTAACAAATGACCGTACTGGAATCTGCCCATTACGGTCGTGAACTGCGATGGATGTAAAACAGATGAGTCACGTGACTGGCCTGATTCTACAGTTTTCAGGATAGTCATTAAGCAAACATGGCATTCGTCAAGCCAATCCACTGTTCAATATGGCATGTTTTTGCCAAAAATCAGACATTAAGTGTGTTTTCTACGAAACTATCATAAAATCCGGTCACGTGAACACAGATTGCTATTAAAGCTGTACATGCCAAGCCCCCAAATTCCCATCACATATTCACACATTCAAGGCTAAGCAGCAGGCCTGGTCATAAGTCGAAGACTCCCTATCCAAAACTTGAATTCCCGATTGTCTGGTCAGGACGATCTCTTAATGATCTCTTAAAAACAGATTAGACAGCCATTTCTCTGAAGTGGTGTAGGATTTCCTGTTTGAGCAGGGGGTTGGACTAGAAGACCTCCAAGGTCCCTTCCAGCTCTGTTACAGATAGTCCTCGACTTGCAACCGTTCATTTAGTGACTGTTCGAAGTAATAACGGTACTGTAAAAAGTGGCTAATGATGGTTTTCTACTCTTATGACTGTTGCAACATCCCTTTGGTCATGTGATCAAAATTCAGCCGCTTGGCAACTGGCATGTCTTTATGATAGTTTCAGTGTCCCAGGGTCATGTGATCCCCTTTTGCGAACTTCTGACATGCAAAGCCAGATTCACTTAACAACCATGTGACTAACTTAACAATTGGAGTGATTCACTTAACAACTGTGGCAAGAAAGGGCATCCAACGGGACAAAACTCACTTAACAACAGTCTAGCTTAGCAACTGAAATTTTGGGATCCATTGGGGTTATAAATTGAGGAGTTACCTGTCTTCTGTAATTTATTCTGGTCCCAAACAGGAGCCCTAAACAACTCCTTTGATTTTGGGGTGCGACAGGGTAGGAGAGAGGGTTTAGGATCTCATGTCTGACCTTCTTTTCCACCTGGCACACGTCTTGTGACGGATGCTGGAATGATGTAACACGCAAGGCTGGTGAATAATAGTGCAACGTACTGCAGGATTCTGGATGTTGACGTCACTAAATGGAGGGAGGTGCAATAGCAATGGATGTGCCCATTTGGTGAGAAGTGCTAGGACTGACATTCCTGGCTTATGACTGGCTCTGCCCATGATTTGGGATGATGATGATGATGATGATGATATGCCACGAATGATTCACCGCAGCGTGTGAAATGGTCCTCCGAGCATCTGAAGGACGCGTCCATTCTCACAACACGTAGCCATCCACGAGGCGTCGTGTGTCATGTTGAAGGCAAACGGGGGCTTTATCTTGTTTTCAGATCTTTAATTCACACTGGTAATGAAGCCGAAGTTTAAGCGTGGCTTAGCTGCCTTGTTTACATCCTTGATCATCTGTGCAGAAATTCTGGTTGGTATCCTCGGGGTTTGCTGTCCTTCACCAAGGAATATCAGAGTGTGAGAACACCCGGAGTCAGCTTGATGGGACTAAAAGATGCTGAATCTTGAAATGTGTTTATCCCACAATCTTTCTGGGGCAGCATCCACCCACAGGCTTCCTTCCTTCTTCTACTGCTGTGTTAGGCCTACCAAGAATGATTGACTTGCTCTGGCCTGCCATGAGGAGAGATTTACACTTTATCTACACTTCCCAGGAAGGGAAGGGAAGGAGGGAGGAATAAAGGAGAGCAAGGGGTAGGGAAGGTGGAAAGGGAAGAGAGGAAGGGGGAGGGAGGAAAAGGGGGGGAGGGAGGAAAAGGGAGGGAGGGAATAATGGAGGGATTAGGAGGGGAGGAATGGGAAGGATAGGAAGGGAGAAGAGGGGGAGAAAAAGGAAGAAAATGAGGGAGGAATAAAGGAAGGAAGGGGAAGGGAGGGTGGGAAGAGAAGGAGAAGGAGGGTGTGAGGGAAGGAAGAGGAAAGGAGGAAGGGGGATGAATGGGAAAGGAAGTTGAGGAAGGAAGGAATAATGGAGGAATGGGAGGGGAGGAATGAGAAGGAAAGGAAGGGAGAAGAAGGGGGAAAGGAAGGGAGAGATGAATAAAGGTGGGAAGAGGGGGAGAAAGGAAAGGAGTCATTGGTTTTACACATTGTTTAATACTCCTTCCTTGCCAAAGAAAAGGGGAAAACTGATAATATCTTGTTAGTTCTGCTCACTCCATTTACTAAGGCTGATACTGATTCCATGTTGTTATCTATTCTTGTACACACACACGTACACGCACAATACAATACTATCCAATGAATCTTCCTCTTAAAAAACCCACTAAACAGCTGAAGTCCAGGGACTCTTGCTAGAGCTTGTTAGAGAGGGAGAAGGTATATAAATTTAATAAATAAATGTAAATAAATCAGTCTAGAGAAGAGTAAAGCATGTGCCAATGTGGAAACAGCCTGCACAGCTAGATTTAAAACAAGGTCCGAAAGAATTAGGTTGTCCTGGCATGACTCAAGAGCCAAATCCAACAGCAGCTTAAAAACAGTATATTGTTTGAGAATTGCTCCAAGTATGGTGCTAATTATTTATATATTATTTATTGATTTATAAAATTTATAGGCTGCTCATCATACCTGAAGATGGGCAGCCTATAATGCTGTTTTCCCTGGTCTGTTGCAGGTCATATCCAAACCAGATTAAGTTTTTCCTTCTTCAAAAGTTACTATTGACCTCCAGAAATAACCACTGTATGATGTAAAAAGAAATGTTGATGCTCTCCTGAATCCTTACGAGTCCAGAGCTCCCTATACAGATAGTCCCCAACAGTCCCCTTAGTGACCATTTAAAGTTACAATGGCAACTAAAATGACTTATGACCGTTTTTCACACTTACGACTGTTGCAGCCGTCCCTTTGGTCTCATGATCAAAATTCAGACGCTTGGCAACTGGCTCATATTTATGACGGTTGCAATGACCCCAAAGTCACGTGATTCCTTTTTAACGACCGTCTAACAAGCAAAGTCAATTGGGAAGCCCAGATTCATTTAACAACTGTGTGACTGACTTAACAACTGCAGTGATTCACTTAACAACTGTGGCCAGAACAGTCATACAATGGGGTAAAACTCATGAATGTCTTGTTTAAAAACAGAAAATTTGGGCTCAATTGCAGTCATAAGTCGAGGACTACTCTACTATCAAATATCACTGTGCTACGTTGCACTGATACAGGTTGTCTTTGGCCTACAACAGTTTGTTTAGTGACCATTCGTAGTTATAATGGCACTGAAATAAAGTGACTTATGACTGGTTTTCACACTTATGACCATTGCAGCATCCCCATGGTCACGTGATCAAAATCCAGCCGCTTGGCAACTGACTCATATTTATGACAGTTGCAGCATCCTGGTGTCATGTGATCCTCTTTAGCGACTGTCTGACAAGCAAAGTCAATGGGGAAGCCAGATTCACTTAACAACCGTCTTAATAACTTAACCCCTAGAATGCTTCACCTAACAGCTGCAGCAAGAAAGGACGTAAAATGAGGCAAAGCTCACTTAACCACTGTCTCACTTAGCAAAGGAAATGCTGGGCTCTGTTGGGGTCGTAAGTCAAGGACTAGCTATATATTTCTTCAAATCACAGAAAACCTGAAGGAAAACAATACTGGGCGTTGCTGATGCTCCCATTAGATATAGAACAATGCGTTTTATTACAGCACAATACAATAATTATCCGTGTGCCCATTGCAATGTGCTTCTAAACATGACAATTGAGATGTGAATGCTTGCTCAATGGTGGTATTTGCTGAGCAATTTTGAAATCATCAAGCTTCTTCTGTTAAGGAGAAGTTAAGATTGGAAATCCACTAATCACAGAGTTGGAAGTAGTTAACCTCTTGTTCACCGCAATTGCAGATGCCTGCCATGTTGTATTACAGGTCCTCACTTACGGCCACCACTGAGCCCAACATGTCTGTGGATTAAGCGATTAAGCGAGTTTTGCCCCATTTTACGACCTTTCTTGCCACAGTTGTTAAGTGAGTCACTGCAATTAAGTTAGTCACATGGTCGCTAATCTGGCTTCCCCACTGACTTTGGTGGTCAGACGGTCACAAAAGGGGATCACCTGACCCCCTGGGAAACTGCAACCGTCATAAATATGAGAGTCAGTTGCCAAGCGTGTGAATTTTGATCATGTGACCACGGGGATGCTATGACGGTCATAAGCTTAAAAAATGGCCTTAAGTCACTTTTTTCAATGTCGTGCTAACTTCTAACGGTCACTAAATGAGTGGGCATAATTCAAGGACTGCCCGTACTACAGTTCTGTAAACTGGTCCATGAGTAGTGTAAATAATGAGTTTTCCTGAGATTGCATAGCAAATTCATTTTTAATTTGGGGATCAGACCAAGCTACTTGAATAGTATCTGCATAAGGCAAAACACGCAGTTTGCATTTTTCCGACCAAACTAAGACAAGATTAAAAAAAATACACTGATGTATATCTCCCAAATGCTTTAAAACGATGCATCTGCTCCGAACCAAACCAAACTTGTGGCTTGTATTTAGCTTCCCACAAAGCTATCGTGACTAAACTGCCTCACCAAAATTAGTAGTATTTTAATTTAGATCTGTACAGTTGACATTGTCAGTGTGAGTATAGGACTTAATAATGTTTTTTTTTAAAGGTAAATCACCTTACTCTTTTGCAGAAAACTTGAGACAGAGTCAAGAGGTGCATTGTTATTATCTGAGCTTGTGATTAGCACATGAGGTTTTCTGCACAATAGGCCACAAATTTATTGTGAACCACCAAAGCATAGGCAGTGAGAAATGTGTTTGTCATAAAATCCTTTGTAGGAAACCTGATATCATTATAGACAAATGGCTATCTAATCTCTTCTCCAATCAAAATCTCCAGTGTTGGTGCACCCACAACTTCTGGAGGCAAGTTGTTCCATCGATTAATTGTTCTAACTGTCAAGAAATTTCTCCTTAGTTGCAGGTTGCTTCTCTTCTTGGTTAGTTTCCATCCGTCGCTTCTTGTCCTGCCTTGGAGAAAAGATTGACGACCCCACCACCACCCTTTCTTCCTTTTGAGAAAGATAGAGTGATTGCAAACTATTGATTGTGTACTCAACAATGCTGGCCTGCATCAACAGAAGGACAAAATCTAGATCATGAGAAGATCACTAGTGAGGCCACACTTGGAATATTGCATCTATTTCTGGTCACCACAATTGAAAAAGGGGTTTGAGACTCTAGATAGAAAGAGTGCAGAGGAGAGCAACAAAGTAGAGTAGGGGGCTGCTGAAGGCTAAAACATGAAGAACAGTTGCAAGAATTAGGTATGGCAAGTCTAACAAAGAGAAGGATTAGGGGTGACATGATTTCAGTCTTCCAATATGAGGGGCTGCCACAAAGGTCAAATCAATTCTGTTCTACATTTAGGCAAGAAAAACGAAATGCACAGGTACAGTATAGGTGGTTCCTTGCTCAATAGTAGTAACTGTGAGGGGGATCTTGGAGTCCTAGTGGACAACCATTTAAATAGGAGCCAGCCGTGTGCAGCAGCTGCCAAAAAAGCCAACACAGTTCTAGGCTGCATAAACAGAGGGATAGAATCAAGATCACGTGAAGGGTTAATACCACTTTATATAAGGCCTTGGTAAGTCCACACTTGGAATCCTGCATCCAGTTTTGGTCGCCACGATGTAAAAAAGATGTGGAGACTCTAGAAAGAATGCAGAGAAGAGCAAGAAAGAGGATTAGGGGACTGGAGGCTGAAACAAATGAAGAAAGGTTGCAGGAACTGGGTAGGTCTAGTTTAATGAAAAGAAGGACTAGGGGAGACATGATAGCAGTCTTCCAATATCTCAGGGGTTGCCACAAAGAAGAGGGAGTCAAGCTATTCTCCAAGGCACCTGAGGGTAGAATAAGAAGCAATGGGTGGAAACTAATCAAGGAGAGAAGCAACTTAGAACTGAGAGACATTTCCTGACAGAACAATTAAGCAGTGGAACAGAAGTTGCCTCCAGAAGCTGTGAATGCCCAAACACTGGAAGTCTTTAAGAAGATGTTGGATAGCCATTTGTCTGAAACGGTATAGGGTTTCCTGCCTAGTCAGGGGGTTGGACTAGAAGACCTCCCAGGTCCCTTCCAACTCTGCTATTGGATTGTATAGATCTATTATCCAAAGCACCTGAAGGCAGGACAAGAAGCAACGGATGGAAACTAATCAGGGAGGGAAGCAACCTGGAAACCAAGGAGAAATTTTCTGATAGAACAATTAACCAGTGGAATGGCTTCCCTTTAGAAGTTGTGGGGGTTCCATCACCAGAGGCTTTTAAGAAAACCTCCTGTCAGAAATGGTATAGCCTCTCCTGCTTGAGCAGGGGGTTGGGCTAGAAGACCAGGGAGTTGTGACCCACCACATTTGGACGATGAGGAGGTTGGGGAGGAACTTGGGCCAGTGCTGGAGCCTGGGGAAGGCTCTAATGGAAGCTCTGCATCAGACGCAGAGATAGAATTAGGGCCGCCCGACATTTCCCAGCCACCAGAGAGGCAGCTGCCTTTGGAGGCTGAGATGAGTGAGGAGGAAGAACAGTTGGGGCCTGTTCCAGATGCACATATGCACAGAGCTGTTAGGAGAGGAGGACAATGGAGACAAGGATCTGGGTACTTGAGAGACCGCCTCCTGCCAATTACCTCCCTACGACCTATTAGATCACACAGATTAGGCCTCCTCCGAGTTCCATCTGCCAGTCAGTGTCGACTGGCAACCCCGCGGAGGAGAGCCTTCTCTGTGGCAGCTCCGACCCTATGGAACGATCTCCCCGTGAAGATTCGCACTCTCACCACCGTCCAGACCTTCCGCACAGCCCTCAAGACCTGGCTATCCCGTCAGGCCTGGGGATAAAGATTGTAATCCGTCCCCACCCGAATGATGAATGAATGTTGTGTTCTATTTTTACTTATGTATTGTCTCATGTCTTGTCTTGTATTCCCCTCCCCACAAATTGTAAGCCGCCCTGAGTCCCCTCAGGGAAAAGGGCGGCCTATAAATAATAAACAAATCTAAAAAAATCTAAAAAAGGAGTCGACTCGGGAAGCAAAACGAATGTGGACGCTGAATGGCTTGGCTGGGGAATAAATAGAAGGAAAGGGGAGTGATTGTCGTCAGGGGTGGGTTCTGGCAGTCCCTACTGCTGGTTCGCACATGGGCGCGCCCTGCACATATCCCCCCTTTGCACGCATGCTTGATGCGCTCTGCGTGCAAATGTGCAGTGCCATAAAAATTCTTCTGCGCGTGTGCAAAAGCAAAAAACCAAGATGGTGGCACCTACAGTGCCACCCGAAGAACCGGTTCGGGGGCGTGGCAGGCCTGGGTCGCTACCAGTTTGGCTGAAACGGTCCGAACCAGTAGGAACCCACCACTGTCATTGGAGACAACAGTTTGTATTCCTGAAGATTTGGCTTTTTGTGTTTTATACCACTGCTTGCCAGAACTTAATTTGCTGCCTTTCGGCAGTGAGCCCACGGCCTGGCAATTATGGCAAGGAACTGATAAGGTCTGTTACTGCAGCTAACTCTTTGAAGGACTCTTCCCTGGACATTTCGGTGGGTGAATGCCATTAATTCACAAGAAGTGAATAAAGAGGGAGGTTTTGTGACCAGGAGTCTGTTTCTTGCTTGCGCTAAGGCTGTGTCAGAACACAGGGTCCCTTCCAGCTCTATTCTGGCTGAGAACAATTAATCAGTGGAATAGTTGTGGGATACACCATCACTGGGAGGTTTTCAATAATAGTTTTCAATCAGAGGTGGGTTCCTATATAGAGCCGAGGTGGCGCAGTGGTTAAATGCAGCACTGCAGGCTACTTCAGCTGACTGCAGTTCTGCAGTTTGGCTGTTCTAATCTCACCGGTTCAAAGGTTGACTCAGCCTTCCATCCTTCCGAGGTGGGTGAAATGAGGACCCAGACTGCGGGGGCAATATGCTGACTCTGTAAACCGCTTAGAGAGGGCTGAAAGCCCTATGAAGCGGTATATAAGTCTAACTGCTATTGCTATTGCTACTTTGCACCGGTTCAGTGGAACCGGTAGTGGAAATGGCGACTGGGTCACCAACCGGGTGGGTACGACATGCTCGCCACGTCCTGAACCGCTTCCCCTGCCGCCACAACATCTTTTTTTTTTACCTTTTTCAATGTTCGTGCATGCATTGACCTATTTACAGGCAACTGCGCATGCGCGCAGGCAAAATTGTGCACACACCGAACTGGCAGTAATGCCAGCAGAAACCCACCCCTGACTGGGATGGTATATATAAGATCTCCTGCTTTGACAGAGGGTTGGACTAGAATATCTCTGAGATCCCTTCCAGCCCTAGGTTCTAAAGTTCCACTTCAAAGCTGGGGTGTGAAACCACAACCCCACGCTGACTTCCAAGAACAAAAGACTCACCTTTCTGGGTTTGGCATGGCTTGTGGTTTCTCCAGGCAGCTGCTGCAACAGCGATCATGTAGGTCAACGTCCTAGGGTTAATATCGGGCAAAGATTTCCACCTTGGATATTTATCTTACATTGCATGGAATTGTGGAGCCTTCCTAATGCTTCCAATACAGGGGGTCCTCGACTTGCGACTACCATTGAGCCCAAAGTTTCAGTTGCTAAGTGAAATAGTTGGTTAAGTGAATTTTGCCCCATTGTTAAGCGGATGATTGCGGTAAGTTACTAAGACGGTTCTTAAGTGAGCCAGGCTTCCCCCTGAACTTTGCTTGTCAGGTAATCGCCAAAGGGATCCCTTCACCCCAGGACACTGCAGCCGTCATAAATACAAGTCAGTTGCCAAGCATTTGAATTTTGACCACGTGACCATGGGGATACCGCAATGATTGTAAGCGGGGAAAATGTTTCCATTGAAACTTTGAATAGCCATTAAACAACCTGATGAAATCAAGGACTACCTGCAATCATGGGTGCAGCACAGGAGGGAGAAATCTTCAGAAAACCAGGTAGGAACGCTGAGTGCCTGGACAAGGTGATCTGTTGCCTGAGGGCTACTCAACTGAACTTGAGTGGCAATGCCACCTAGAACATTAGGGAGGAAGGGAAAAAGAGGAAAGAAAGAAGGAAGCAGGGAGAAAGGGAGGGAGGGAAAGAGAAAGGGAGGACTGGAGGAAGGGAAGAAGAAAGGAAGGAAGGAGGGGAAAAGGGGGAGAGAGGAAGGGAAGGAAGCAGGGAGAAAATAAAGGAAGGGAGGCAGGCAGGCAGGCAGGGAGGGAGGGAAAGAGAAAGCGAGGGCTAGAGGGAAGGAAGAAGGTGGGAAGAAGAGGGGAAAAGGGGGAGAGAGGAAGGGAAGGAAGCAGGGA
Source organism: Thamnophis elegans (assembly GCF_009769535.1). Taxonomy (NCBI): domain Eukaryota; kingdom Metazoa; phylum Chordata; class Lepidosauria; order Squamata; family Natricidae; genus Thamnophis; species Thamnophis elegans. Next base: position 4,529,566 of record NC_045558.1, read on the forward strand.
GAAAATAAAGGAAGGGAGGAAGGGAGGCAGGCAGGGAGGGAAGGAGGGAGGGAGGGAAAGAGAAAGCGAGGGCTAGAGGGAAGGAAGAAGGTGGGAAGAAGAGGGGAAAAGAGGGGGGGAGAGGAAGGGAAGGAAGCAGGGAGAAAATAAAGGAAGGGAGGAAGGGAGGCAGGCAGGCAGGGAGGAAAGGAGGGAGGGAGGGAAAGAGAAAGTGAGGGCTAGAGGGAAGGAAGAAAGTGGGAAGAAGAGGGGAAAAGAGGGGGGAGGAAGGGAAGGAAGCAGGGAGAAAATAAAGGAGGGGAGGAAGGGAGGCAGGCAGGGAGGGAAGGAGGGAGGGAGGGAAAGAGAAAGCGAGGGCTAGAGGGAAGGAAGAAGGTGGGAAGAAGAGGGGAAAAGGGGGAGAGAGGAAGGGAAGGAAGCAGGGAGAAAATAAAGGAGGGGAGGAAGGGAGGCAGGCAGGGAGGGAAGGAGGGAGGGAGGGAAAGAGAAAGCGAGGGCTAGAGGGAAGGAAGAAGGTGGGAAGAAGAGGGGAAAAGAGGGGGGAGGAAGGGAAGGAAGCAGGGAGAAAATAAAGGAAGGGAGGAAGGGAGGCAGGCAGGGAGGGAAGGAGGGAGGGAGGGAAAGAGAAAGCAAGGGCTAGAGGGAAGGAAGAAGGTGGGAAGAAGAGGGGAAAAGAGGGGGGAGAGGAAGGGAAGGAAGCAGGGAGAAAATAAAGGAAGGGAGGAAGGGAGGCAGGCAGGGAGGAAAGGAGGGAGGGAGGGAGGGAGGGAAAGAGAAAGTGAGGGCTAGAGGGAAGGAAGAAGGTGGGAAGAAGAGGGGAAAAGAGGGGGGAGAGGAAGGGAAGGAAGCAGGGAGAAAATAAAGGAAGGGAGGAAGGGAGGCAGGCAGGGAGGAAAGGAGGGAGGGAGGGAGGGAGGGAAAGAGAAAGTGAGGGCTAGAGGGAAGGAAGAAGGTGGGAAGAAGAGGAGAAAAGAGGGGGGAGGAAGGGAAGGGAGCAGGGAGAGAGGGAGGAAAAATAGAAAAAGGAAGGTGGGAAGGAGGGCGAAAAGGAAGGAGTGAGGGAGGGGAGGAGAGAGAAAGGAAGGAAGAATGACTGAATTTATCTGAAGTCATGGAGGTGAGCTTAAAGTGTGGCATTTCTCAACTGATAGGAGATAGCAGTTTGTGCCAGGAGCCCAGGGATGTTTCTCTATCAGGGTTTAGAGAAGTTGCAAAGCTGGTTCTACCGCTCTTACTTTTTCTCTCCATTCTCAGCCCAAATCTCTTGCAACAGAAGAATTTCAGCCTGCTTACTGTTTTATTGCAAGGTTGGAAGTTGCAATATCAAAAGGCAACACCTATGAAGTGGACTTGCAAAAAGCATTGCCATTATTGGTTCACATCTAGGGTGTTGTTTTTTATTTGTTATTGTTTTGAAAATCATAGGTAGTCCTTGACTTATCACAAGTTACTTAACGGTTTGAAATCCTGACAGATTTACCTAATTGAGACTTTACTGCAATCCTCAAAAAGAATTGCAAAGAGAAGATTTTCCCATGGGCTGTTGCAACCAACAATCATCAAAAATGCAGATTATTATTTTTTTTAAATGTCCTGAAAGGTCCTGCTTTTAGATCTTTGCAGCTCTGCCTTTTTATAGTTTTTCCCAATCTGATAAACTAAGAACTAAGAACTAAGAACTGAAAACTGTTCTTCTGTATTTCATCTTTTTTTCCTTGAGGAACAGATAAAGCAATATTTTTTTTTTGTCTTGATAATGATATGGAAAGATGGCAGTGCTTTCTTGAGGAATATTTTTTTTAAAATTTCCCCATTCTGAGACCCGTGTGGCCTCCCATCCGAGCCCTAACTAGGTTTTCGACACTTTATGATCTCCTCCAGTTGCTCTCTGTCCTTTATTAAAGAGATTAAGTAAATCTCTTTACTTTTAATGATTTGCTCTTGATTAACTTTAATCTCCTGTTTTTCCTTCAAGGAACCTGAGGCAGCGTAGAGTGAAGCGTTGATCTCCATTCCAGAGCGAGATTGGTGTTGAAAATGAAGAAATATTTTTAATGCCACGAAGATTCAGGCTTCCTATATTTAATATTTCCATTTCGGGTAATGGTTTGCCTTTTTTCCCCTCAAAAGGCCGCTTGGCTGTCTTTAGGTCCGCCATCTTGTTTTGTCAGCCTGGGAAATAACCTTCTTAGAGAATTGACTTCAGTTTCATTAATTTTGCTTTTCGCTGAGGAGAAATAAAAGCTTAAAAAGGGGCTAAGTCACCTGGTGGGGAAAAGACCACCATTTTCTTGGCTGCTCTCAAACCAAGCCGATGCCATTTTTTTACCTCAGCCATGGAAGGCCACAAACCATCTCTTCAGCTTTGCCATTTTGTCTATTCCTGAAGGGGAAACATAGGCAAAATGGCCTCCTTGGGGTATCTTTTAATCCAAGTGAGGAGAAATCATATTTAATGGTGGGTTTTCCCCTCTCCTGAGGCACCAAAATAATTTTAAAAAACATCTGCAATGATTTACTTAACAACTGTGGCAAGAAAGTTTGCAAAATGGAGCTAAACCTAACAAAGGTTAAAGAAGCCTGAACTGATTTCGCAACATGTTAATTACTTTGTTGAAATTCAAAGGAACTTCATTAAAAGATTAACTGTTTCAACCACTAGTTAGCAATCATAACCCCAAGGAAGTTTTCTTATGTATTGATGGATCCTAACCAACGGATAGTGCTCCAGGCAGTTTTTTTAAAGTGATAAAATTAAATCCGCCTTTATGTAGAACGTATTGTGTAGAGCGCAATCATCATAGTGAATTACAGTCAGCAGAATTTAATTCACACAAAACTGAAGCTTCTTTCAGTGTTATCCCGATTTAATAACATGTTGAACAGTTGAACTGGTTATTTTTTGGTGTTTTAGCTTTGGATAGGAGAGGAGAGGATGAGGTGGGGTGGGGTAGAATAGAATAGAACGGAACAGAACGGAACAGAACGGAACGGAACAGAACGGAACAGAACAGAATAGGATGGGGCAGGGCGGGATAAATTTGAAAGGGACCTTGGAGCTATTCTAGTCCTCTTCTAGCAAGTCTAGTCTTGCTCAAGCATGAATTTTAACTCTATTAGTGGCAGTGCTGCTGATTGTATCATTGCATCATCGCCGTCTCAATGTTTTTATTTTTGTTTCTTAAATCCACTAATGATATTTTTTTTTAAATGGCTAGCGGTAGATTAAATATGGATCTCTCGTCATTTTGCTTTGTAATGTAAGGACATGCCTTAAGACTCATTTTCAAGCCTGAATTCAATGTACCGTAATTGCAAAAAGTACATTTAATTTTATTTTCCAAGTCAGTTTTGAGTTTTGGCAACTGCACGAATTCCTGCAATTTTAAGGGCGGCAGCATTTTGATTAAAAACAAACAAACCAGAGAAATCCCAGCAATATTTCCAGTATCCCCAATAAATCTCCACAAACTCCATAATGTTTACAGGTAATTTAGATTTGCAACTATTCATTTAGTGACTGTTTCAAGTTACAATGGTAGTGAAAAAAGTGACACACCCCTTTTTCACCTTGCAGCTTCCCTATAGTGATGTGATCAAAATTCAGAGTGTTGGCAACTGGCATGTATTTATGACAGTTGCAGTATCCCTGGGGGTGGGGGTGATTCCCCTTTTGTGACCTCCTGGGGAGCAAAGTCAATGGGGCAGCCCAATTCACTTTACAACCATGTTACAAATTTAACAACTGCAGGAATTCATTTAACAACTGTGGCAAGAAAAATGGGGCCAAACTCACTTAAGCACTATCTTGCTTCTCAACGGAAACGTTGGGTCGTAAGTTGAGGACTTCCTGTTCTTAACCATTCCGAAACCATCAAATTTGACCCTAAAAGCCAGGAGTGAAATGCTTTGAAAGGATTAAAAACCAGAAGTTTCTGTCTTTTCAATCATATAATGATCTGGTCCCAAGTGAGAAAACAACCTGTAAATTAAGCTAATAATATGGATAGATGGCGATTATCTATCTATCTGTTTATCTGTACTTATGTTTCTGTCTATTCTTTTCTCTCTCTCTCTTTCTTTCCTTTCTTTCTCCTATTTCTTCTCCTTCACTTCTATCTCCTTCCTCCATCCCTCCTACACTTCCTTCTTTCCTTCTTCCCTCCCTACTTCCTTTCATCCTTCCCTCCTTCCTTTCCTCCCTCCCTCCTTTCTTCCCTTCTCCCTTCCTTCTTTCCTCCCCCTCCCTCCTTCCTTTTTTCCTCCCTCCTTCCTTCCCTCCTTCCGTCCTTCCTTCCCTCCTTTCTTCCTTTTTTCCTCCCTCCTTCCTTCCTTCCCTCCTTCCGTCCTTCCGTCCTTCCGTCCATCCCTCCCTCCTCCCCCCTCCTTCCTCTCTCCCTCCCTCCCCCTTCCTTCCTTCCTTCCTTCTTCCCTCCCTCCTTCCTTCCTTCCTTCCTTCCCTCCTCCCTCCCTCCTACCCACCCTTCCTTCCTTCCTATTTCTGTAGCCACACATCTCAGAAAACGTCTCTGGGCGGCTCACAATTGAAAACATATTATTGCAATTAAAATTTGAAAACATTAAAAAAAAATGTTTACAAAAACAGTAAAATGGTTTTTAAAAAATCATTGTTTAGTGGTCTTCCATCTAGTCTAACCTCAATTTAGCTTTGCAAAGTCAAATATGATTAGATGATGATAATGATGATGAGATTATGAGCCCCCCTGGAGTGGCATTGCAACTGAAAGAAAGCAGATCTAGAGATCCCTGATCCAGATTTGGAGAAATTTTGCCTTTCTTGCTCCCTGCCCAGCCCCAGCGCAGCACCCGCGACAACGCTTCCCCTCCACCCGCCCCAGTCTTTGAACAGTGGCATCATCTTTCTTGGAGGCGAGCCCGGGCTTCTCCCTGGCGACGGTTGCCGCGGCGACCGCGTCCATAGCAACGCGCCCTGCCTCCGCAGCGCCTTTGCCGGGGAGCTGCTCCGCCCCGGGGCTGTCCGGCCATAGGAGGAGGGCGCCGGACCCGGAGGCGGCGGTGGGTGAGTGGGGCTGCTGGAAGGGGGGGCATACTGGGGGGGGGCTTTCTGCACACCCCCTTAGGGGGGTTCTGGCTGGGGGAGCAGATACAAAGTCCTCCCCCTCCCCCCTTTTGGATCCTCTCTGAGCCTCCCCAAGTTGCAAAGAGGGCTCTCCATAGATCCCACCCCCGATTTAACGGAGTTTAAACTCCGTTTTCTAAACTTCCCCCTCCCTCCCCGCCACCAGGTCTGTTCTAAGCTCTCCCCAAGTATCGAAGGTCTGAAGATCTCGGAATGTCGAAGCGAAGTTGGAGCCAGGCGGAAGAGGAGCCAATTAACCAACTTTCGGTTTCAGGTTGCCTTGAGTAGGTCTGAGAAAGGTAAGCCCACAATAGTGGGGTGGCCCCAGCTGGCCTTGGGAATCTTGATAGAAAGTGGGGAGGAAGACAGACAGAGAGAGAGAGACAGAGAGACAGAGAAGGATGGATGGATGACATTAGAAGGATAGATAAATTGATTGCAGATAATAGAGAGAGACAGAGACAGATGACCAGGAAGGATAGATATAAGTAGGTAGGCAAATGAAATAATGATAGAGATAGAGAGAAATAACAAAGATAGATTAATTGAGAATGATAGAGAGAGAGAGAGAAAGAGAGAAGACAGAAGGAGAGATTAAGGTAGAAATAGAGAGAATGATAGATGGGAGAGAGAGAGTACAGAAATAGATGATGCCTGTAGAGAGGAGAGAGAGAGAAAGAGATAGGGAAGCATGAATGGATGGATGGATGACATAGATAATAGATAAATTGATTGTAGATAAAAGAGAGAGACAAAGGCAGATGACACAGAAGGATATAGAAAGATAGATAGATAGAGAGATAGATGATAGTAGATAGATAGATAGATAGATAGATAGATAGATAGATAGATAGATAGATAGATAGATAGATACTGTATGAAATAATGATAGAGATAGAGACAAATTACAAAGATAGATTGAGATAGACAATAGAGAGAGAGAGAAGACAGGAGGATGGCTAGATAGAGAGATGAAGGTAGAAATAGAGAGATAGAGAGAATGACAGATGAGAGAGAGAGGGGGAGGGAGGGAGAGAGAGATGGGGAACGGATGGATAGATAAATAGATGAGAAAGAGAATAGGTAAAAGGATGGATGGATAGGGGGATGAATGCTATAACAGAGACAGAAGAATGGATGGATGGATGAATTCAAGAAAACAACCAAGCTCAGAGAGATTCTGGCTGGGGAATTCTGGGAGCTGAAGTCTGTCTGAAACTCCTTAAGGTGGAAAACCACTGCTGTTGCTTCGCCCTATAAATTTGGAGATTTTTTTTTTCTGAAAGCGAAACTGGTGGAAGATCTTTGGGCATCTTAATGTGATTCCCCTTTTCAAAGGGCGCAATGGAGGCTGATGAAGCGGTCAACGAAAACCTAAAAATGCAGTTCAAGGCTCTGCAGGAGCAGCAGCAGAAAAGGATGAAAAATCTGTTGGAGAAGAAAAAGGAAGCCCAGCACAGCCTAAAACAGGACAACAAAGAGAACCAAGACAAGGCCTTTGGGATACCAGACACGCTGAGCTTTTCGCTCTTGGCACCCGAGATGTCCGATTCAGACATTGGATCAAAGTAAGAGGGAAATCTGGTTAAATTCCACATGACTGGGATTTGTTTTGGAGAGAAACTAGAATTTCATTCCGACAAAATCCCCCCCCCCAAGCCCCATTGCAATCACTTAACGACTGCCACAAAAATGTTGTAAAATCAAGTGGGTGACATGGGTTGCCTCGACTTACAACCTTCCTAGTGGAAATTCCTGACTCAGTTATGGTCATAAGTCAAAGACAACAGTTATTCCTGAACTTGAAACAGTTTGTTCTAGTGACCTATTGAGCCGAGGTGGCGCAGTGGTTAAATGCAGCACTGCAGGCTACTTCAGCTGACTGCAGTTCAGCAGTTTGGCTGTTCAAATCTCACCGGCTCAGGGTTGACTCAGCCTTCCATCCTTCCGAGGTGGGTAAAATGAGGACCCGGATTGTTGTTGGGGGTGATATGCTGACTCTGTAAACCGCTTAGAGAGGGCTGAAAGCCCTATGAAGCGGTATATAAGTCTAACTGCTATTGCTATTGCTATTACCTTTCAAAGTTGCAATGGTACTGACCAAAGTGACTTAGGACTGTCGTTCACACTTATGACCGTTGCACCATCCCTGTGGTCACGTGATTAGAAGTCGGATGCTTGGCAACTGGCATTGTTTTATGACGGTTGCGTTGTCCTGGGGTCACGTGATCCCCTTTTGGCAGGGAAAATCAATGGAGAAGCCAGATTCACTTAACAACCACGTGACTGCAATGGTTTACTTAACAACGGTGGCACAAAAAGTCATAAAATGGGGCATGACTCATTTAACAACTTGTTTCACTTAGCAATGGATGTTTTGGGCTCAGTCATGGTCATAGGTGGAGGACTAACTGTAATTAAAGGGGAAGAAGTGCAGATTTCATTGCTGCCCAAATTCCTTCTTTTCTTTTTTTCCGACCCTCGGCCCTTCCACTCTGAGGATGGATTGCAACCACAGACTAGATCAAGCTGCCTGTTTCTCTTCTAGATTGCTGGAAACTGAAAATGAGCAGCTGCAGCACCAACTCCGGGAGCTGGTGGATGAGAATGGCCGGCTGTACAAACTCTTGAAGGAAAGAGATTTGGAAATAAAGCAGCTCCATAGGAAGATTGAGGAGGAACGGCTGGCTCTACTTGGTGAGCAAAAGGCCAGATTAAATTAACAACCCCCAGCCCCAATCACTTATGTAATTCCCTTTTCCTGGAGATAATGGTACATGCCACCAAGTCTCCCAGAATGCTTTCTTGCTTTCCTTCCTTCCTTCCTTCCTTCCTTCCTTCCTTCCTTCCTTCCTTCCTTCCTTCTTTCTTTCTTTCTTTCTTTCTTTCTCTTTCCTTCCCTTCCTTCCTTCTTTCTTTCCCTTTCCTTCCTTCCTTCCTTCTTTCCTTCCTTCCATCCTTCCTTCATTTTTCTCTTAGCTTCCTCCCTCTCTCTCCTTCCCTCCTTTTTCTTTCCTTCCTTCCTCCCTCCTTCCTTCTTTCTTTCTCTTTCTTTTCTTCTTTTCTTCCTTCCTTTGGTCTTTCTTTCTTTCTCTTTCCTTCCTTCCTTCCTTCCTTCTTCCCTTCCTTTCTTCTTTTTTCTCTTTCCCTCCTCCCTTCCTCCTTCCTTCCTTTCTTTTTCTTTAATTCTTCCTTCTTTCTTTTTTGTCTTAGCTTCCTCCCTCCCTCTCTCCTTCCTTCCTTCTTTCTTTTTCCTTCCTTCCTTCTTTCTTTCCTTCATTCTTCCTTGCTCCTTCCTTTCTTCCCCTTTCTTTCTTTTTCTTTATTTCAAGGACCTTAGTAAGGAAGGTTTTAGAAATTCCATCCAAGTTTAGATTGGTCCAGCCAAATGCTAGATTTGGTTTTTTTTCCCCGGTGTGAAGGAGAACAATTATCATACAAGGTGGGAAACTGAGCCAGTTTAATATAGAAGATCTGGCCTGGAAACCAGGGGATAGTGAGTTCTAGTTTCGCCTTAAACCATAAAAGCTGGCTGCATGACTTTGAGCCAATCACCAGAAGACGATGAGTTTTAGTCCCACCTTAGGCATGAAAGCTGGCTGGGTGATATTGGCCAATCACTCTCTCTCAGCCCAGCCACTTCACAGGGTTGTTGTTATAGGAAAAACAGGAGGAACAAGGAGTATTAGGTATGTTTGGGGCCATGAATAACTTAAAAAAGTAATACAGGTGGAATTAAACTAATAAATAAATAATAGATATATAAATTTCAATCTCCTCCTCCTCTTCTTCCTCTTCCTCCTCTTCTTCCTCCTCTTTCTCCTCCTCCCTCCTCTTCTTTCTCCTCCTCCTCTACCACCTCCTCTTCTCCTCCTCCTCCTCCTCTGCTAATCCCACTCCCTTCTGGCACTGATGGTGTTCCCTAGTTGGGCCATGAAATGTCTGTGAGAAAATAAAGCTGAAAAGAGCACCGAGGACACCTCGTCCAACCCTGAACTATAAATATATCTCTAAAGACACCCTTCCTTTTTTTCAGCTACCATTTCCTTTTTTTAAATTTTATTTTAGGGACCACTGGTTTATCGGGGGATGTCGCAGCTTCTAAAATTGTGGAGCTGGCCAAGCACAACCGGCACATGACAGCTGAGATGGAGAGGGAGAAAACCAGAACGAAGCAGCTGAACAATCGGGTCAAACAACTGGAAAAAGATGTGAGGCTTTACTCTGTTAGCACAGGACTCTGATGATGTTCTGGCTTAAGGCTGGGTGGCTTTAGGCCAGTCACCAGGGGACTGGGAATTCCAGTTCCACCTTAGGCATGAAAACCAGCTTGGGTGACTTTGGGACAATTACCA
>NC_045558.1:4544021-4575480 GCF_009769535.1 Thamnophis elegans
CTGCCTACTCTCTGAGTTTGGTGGTTTTCTTACAGACCTTTCATTACCCAACTAGGTAACGCCATCAATGTTGAAATGGCTGGCAAAGTGCAGACTTGGATTTCTTTAGCTTTTTGGGTGACGCGATGCCGCTCTTTAGGCCCCCTTGGTTTCCTTGTAAATTGTGCTGGTAACTCCAAGTTGTGTCTTTTGCTTTTCCCCCCGGGGTCTTTGGTCTTCTCCGACAATACGACAATTGTCTGAAAGAGCCCCGAAGTGAAAGCATTGCACGAAAAATTGTCTGCTGTGAATCTCAAAGCATCCGAATATCGCAATCAGCTCCAGTCCACAAAGCAGGAACTCAAGATGACGCAAAAGGTAGTGTGTGCGTGTGTGCGCGTGCACGCTTGTGTGTGTGTGTGTGTGTGTGTGTGTGTGTGTGTGTGTGTGCATGTGGGAGATGTAAGCAAGAGTGGCCAAGGAAGCAGGATAATTTTCATACCCCCATTAATATTGTTAATTTCCAATTTGCTTGGCCACAAGGAGATTAAATACATCTCGTCCACAACTTGCAACCACAATTGTGACCAGGACTTACGTTGCTAAGCAAGATGGTTGTGAAGCGAGTTGCACCCAATTTTATGTATTTGTTGATTTTTTTTGGGGGGGGGGCACAGTTGTTAAGCAAATCCATGCGGTTGTTAAACGAATCTTGAAATCGTAAAACGAATCAAGCTTTTCCCCCTATTGACTTTGCTTGCCAGAAGCTATCAGCGACGGTCACACATTGGGTACACGGGACTCTGCAAATGTCATAAGTGCAGGTCAACCATAATTGAGGCCAGAATTAAGATTGTCAGTCATTCCGGTTAAACAAGTGACGATGCCTGATTTTATGACATTTTGTGTGTGTGGGGGGGGGGGTGTCATTAAGCGAACATGGCACCTGTTCAGTGAACACATCAAATGGATTCTTTTTACCCAAAGGGTGATTTTTGTGTGTGTGCGGGAAATACAGATAGTCCTCGACTTACAACAGTTCATTTAATGACCATTCTAAGTTAAAACGGCAATGAAAAAAGTAACTTATAACCGTTTTGCACACTTGTGACCTCTGCAGCACGCCCCCCCCCCCCCGGTTATGTGATCTACATTGAGGTGCTTGCGACCACGATTAAGCCCAAAAACTATGTTGCTAAGTGAGAAATTTGTTAAGTGAGTTTTGCCGCATTTTATGACCTTCCTTGCCACAGTTCTTTAGTGAATTCCTAAATTAGTTAAATTAGTCACACAGTTGTTAAGTGAACCTGAGATACAGGCAGTCCTTGACTTAAGGACCATAATTGAGTCTGGAATTCTACTTGTAAAGTGTACTGGTTGTTAAACCGGTCACCCCACAAGCCTGCCCGATTTCACAACCTATTTTGTTTTTTTGCCATGGGCGTAAAGTAAACATGACGCTAATTGAACATTGTGGTCGTTATGTGAATCCATTGTCTGCAGTGGGAATTAAATCCTCAATTGACAACAACAAACTGAGCCGAACAATTTCGGCTAAGGGAGGCAGTTGTTAAGTGAATCACACTCCATTTTGCAATCTTTCTTACCAGAGTTGTTAAGCCAATCTCTGCAGTTGTTAAGTGACTAACACGGGTCCTTAAGTGAATCGGTGTTTCCCCACTGACTTTGCTTGTCAGAAGGTGGAAAAATAGGATCACATGACCTTGGGACACTGCAACAATCATAAGTACATGCAAGTTCTAAGCATCATATTTATAACAATTACACTATCCCGGGGGGCTCATATGATCCCCCTTTGCAATCTCTGATAAGCAAAATTAGCAACTATGACAAGGAAGGTCACAAATGGTAATCGCATGACCCCTGGACACTGCAACCGTCATAAGTACAAGCCAGTGGCCAAGCGTCTGAATCTATCACATGACCACAAGGGATACTGCAATGCTTGTGTGAAAAATGGTCACTTTTTTCCAGTGCTGTTGTAACTTCGAACAGTCACTAAAGGAATAGTTGCAAGCTGAGGACTACCTGTAAATAATTACACTTAACAAATACATTGATAAATAAAAACTATTTTTTTAAAAAAAATAATAAATTTTGTTCACCATGACTACGGGATGTTGCTGATACCAAAAATGTGATCAGGTGACCATGAGGGGAGGAGTGTGGGGGGGGGGCAACCATCAGAAAACTGGGTTGTAAATACCGTATTTTTTAGGGTATAAGACGCATCTTTGTTTTTGGATAGGAAAATTGGGGGAAAAATTCTGCCTACTAAGTATTCATCTTTATTCCCGTAGCAGCAGAAAAGCAAGCAAACACAATAGTATAATAAAACAACACTTTTTGCCACTTTTTATCTTTCCCCAGGCAGCCGGGGAAACTCTTAATAAACTTAACTAGATGTCTGGGCATTCAGCCAAAAGCACTTTACATCTACTAAAAATGTAACAAAGCTGAATCAACAAACCAGCCCAGCACTTGCCTGAAGGAAACCAGTGAGAAAACTCAGATAGCAGATAGGAAAAACCCGTGCCTAGCACAAGGGATTATCCCCAAAAGAATAGAAACTGGACAAAATAAATACCTCTTAAGGCAGCCTTCAAATCTTTCCTCCTTAGCTTCTCCCAGCTGGAATGAACTGGGGAATTTTTCCAACAGTATGCTGCAATAAAAATATTCGAAGTCTTTTTTCAGCCCTAATGAAAACCAGTTCACTTGTTAGCACCTCATTAAGGCTTTGGGGTGGGGGTGGGGAAGTGCATCTTACACTCCGAAAAATACGGTAGCCCTGGAGAGGTGCATTGTAATTTTGCATGACGTCCGTAAGTCAAGGACTTCCTGTATTCCTGCTTGGCTAACGGACTTTGATGCAAAGCGTTTTCAGCACTGATTTTTGTCCTGCTTTGTTTTTGCTTCCAGCTTCTCAGCCACGAAGTGGGCGAAGACGTCAGTGTACAAAACCTTTTGTCCAACCCGGGCAGCTGGCGAGGACGGGCTCAGCAGATCCTTGTCCTGCAAGGCAAAGTGAGTCCAAGCGTATTTCGCTTCACGGGTTCTGTGAACAGCTGGTTGGCTTAAACCAGGGTTCCTCAACCTCATCGGCTTCAAGCTGCCTCGACTTCCAACTCCCAGAATTTCTCAGGCAGCCTAGCTGGAACTGCAGCTGATTGACACGTGATGCTCAGCCATGGATGGGCTTTGTAGACTGCAGTAGCTGGCTTTGCTCGTAACACCACACAAAACCACAACATAAGAGGATGTGCGAACCACGCTGAAATTCTATCTATTAGATATTTTAACCCGCCTTTATTGATTTCTAATTAATTCAAGGCAGCAAGAACATATCTAATAGTCCTTCCTTCTCCTATTTTTCCCACAACAAAGAAACAACAACCCTGTGAGGTTGGATTAGGAGAGAGGGACTGTCACCCAGTGGCTTTCATGCCTAAGGTAGGACTAGAACTCACCGTCTCCTAGTGATTGGCCCAAAGTCACCCAGCCAGCTTTCATACCTAATGCAGGACTATAACTCTCTCTCTCTCCTGGCAATTGGCCTAAAGATACCCAGCCGACATTCATGCCTAGACAGGACTAGAACTCCCTGCCGCCTGGTGATTGTCTTTAAGACACCCAACCAACTTTCATGCCTAAAGTGGGACTAGCACTCCCTGTCGCCTGGCGATTGGCCGAAAATTACCTAGTCGGCTTTCATGCTAAGTTGGGACTAGAACTCAAGGCCTTCTGGTGATTGGCCTGTCACCAGCCAGCTTTCGTGCCTAAGGCAGGACTAGAACTCCCCGCCTCCTGGCGATTGCCAGGAAGGAATTTTTGCAAACCTTAGTAACTAGGATTGATGGATATCCCAATGCAGGTTTCCGTATCCTTTCACTTCCTCCTCCTGAAAAGGAATTTGTAGCCTGTCAATCAGTTTTAGGCCTTCTGTATCCCATTTACGTAGGTACGGGAATTAGAAACCCAGCTGAATTGTCACAAAAGCAAATTATCCGAGAATGATGCCAACGAAGACCCGCTAAGCTTCAGCGACTCCAGGAAGTCCTCAGCCCAAGTCAAGAACCAGCTGCGGATTCGAACCTTGGAAAGGGAGAAGAAAGAAGCTTTGGATGTAAGGAATTCTTTCTGCATGAACCTAGCAAAGCTAATAATTCCAAAGCACCTAACAAGTTCCCTGAGCTGTTGGTAGGTGCTCACCCATCCCTAGTGGGTAGAGAGAGTGGGTTCAGGTTTCCTAACCTTAACCCTAAATTTAGCCATAACTTTAACCCTAACTGTAGCCCTTATACCTTAAGCTTTAACACGAACACTAACCATAATTCTAATCTAGGCCTAACCCCAATATCAACCATAACCCTTAACCCTAAGCTTTAACCCTAACCCCAACCTTTAAACTAACCATAGCTTTAATCTTTAATCTTAGCCTTAACCTTAACTCTAACATTTAACTCTAACCCCAACCTAGTCTAATCCTAACTCTAACATACTCCTAACCTTTTGACTCTTACCCCACCCCAACACTAACCATGATTTAAACTGAGCCCTAACCCTAATCCTTAACCTTAACCCTAACTTTAACCTCAACCTAGCTGTAACCCTAACCCCAAAACTAACACTAAACTTTAATGCTAACCCTAACCATATCCATAACCCTAATCCAACCCCAACCCTAACATTTACCCCTAATCTTTAACCCTAAACCTAATTCTAACATAACCCTAGCCCAGAGGTGGGTTCTACTGGTTCAGACCAGTTCAGCCGAGTAGGTAGTAACTCTGCCTGTCATGCCCTCGAACCGGTTCTATTGTCGGTGCCACCATGTTTATTTTTGGTTGCTGCGTAATGCAAAAAGTTTTGCGTGCCAAACCAGCAGTAATGCCGCTAGCCACCCACCTCTGCCTTAACCTATGTGAAGGTGATTATTTCCTGGGGTTTACATTCCCGCGATGCAACCTTGAGACTCCTCTCTTCAACCATCTTTTGCGATGAAAACTGTTAGCAACTGATGGAAACTAGACAGGCAAAGGACTTGTGAGGATAAACTCCTTAGAATCTCTTCCTCCCAGGTGAATTCCCCCCCCCCCACTGAGTAGGATGGATGTTCTACCAAGGGTGGTTTTGTCCAAAGTGCAGAGTTGAGAATCAGAGAGAATATTAAGAAAGTAGAATCAATCTTTCATCTAAGTTTGGATGGCGCTGCAGGCCATCACAAAAAAATAATTTTGATGTCCTTTGATCCGCAGTTTTAAAGTCCACTCTCCTCCTCCTCCTCCTCCTCCTCCTCCTCCTCCTCCTCCTCCTCCTCCTTCTTTTTAAATATATTTTTATTGTTTACATTTAAATATATTGAATAATTGTCCTGGCATTCCACGTGCCATGAAACAAAGGCAAAAACAAATAACATGTATCCTATTTTAAACAGTGCTAATACTGTACATTTATTTTTGACCGTCATGTGGTCAAAAGACCTCAGTTGGCGCAGTGGTTAGAGTGCAGCACTGCAGGCCACTTCAGCAGGCTGCTAGCTGCAGTTCAGCGGTTCATTTCTCACCGGCTCGAGGTTGACTCAGCCTTCCATCCTTCCGAGATGGGTAAAATGAGGACCCAGATTGTTGGGGGTTAATATGCTGACTCTGTAAACCGCTTAGAGAGGGTTGTAAAGCTCTGTGAAGCAGTTTATAAGTCTAAGGACCATTGCTATTGCTATCATATTCTAGAATGTCAACTTATCTACCATTCTAATACCTACATTCTAATACATACATAATGTCTCTTTCCATGTCCACCTTGCCTGATTCTTTCACATTCCAAATTCTACCTCGTGTTTGTAACCATTGATAGAATCTATCCCATGTAGAATCATATTCTGTATTCTTTATCTTTTATTCTTAGCGTTAGCCTGTCCATTTCCGCACAGACTAATATCTTCCTTATTGCCTCCTTCACTCTTCCATTGCTGCACATACACAATTCTTATTGCTGTCAAGATGTGTAATATTAGGTACATTGTCCCTTTATCATAGCCATCTGATACAATGTGTCAGGGTTTCAAATAGCATCCAAAATTAAATCAGAGTCCAAGGCAAAGTATTGTTCAACGTTCCAATTTATTAAGAGAGCCATGTTGGCGCAATTGGGAAAACCCAAATCTGAAAGCGTTCTGGTTTTTCCACCTAGTTGAAAGTTCAAGATCTTGCCCCCATACCCACATACCCCATGGTCCAATCCCCCACTACAATGCTGGCAGTTCCACCCATCCAGTTCTGGTCAGGTGCAGAGGTGCAAAGACAAAGGATGACCTTGTCTTTCTAGAAAGAATGTGTTGTGGCCCAGCAGGAGCCGTTGGAGCTGCCACCAGACTCCGACAGCGAGAGGCCCTATGAGTCAGCTCTGGAGGCTGTGGAGGACCCTGGACAGGGTTCCGACTCCGATCAGGGCGCAGAGAGGCTGGTTGGCCACCAGGAGGCGCCTGAGCCTTGGAGACAAGGGAGTGTGATCTGACATCATGCATTGGAGCAGTGGGGAGGAGACAAGGGAGTTAGTCCTGGATGCCCGGCAACGGAGGGCTAATAGGCGTAAAGAACAGTTACACAGTTACAGGAGATAATTGAAAGCTGGTGGTAATTAGGCTCCTCTCAAGACTATAAAAGGAATGGCTTTCTACACGCTCATTGCAGGAGTCAATGTATTTACTAGAGCTGGAGAAGCTATCGTGGCTAGCTTGGCAGGCTGGATTGCTGCCAAGGTTTAGTCTTGTGTGTTAATAAATCCTTGAAGTATCTTTGTTTCAGTGTGCTTTGGTATAGGACGAGATGGGTCAGAACAGAATGTTATGGCTACATATCATCTCACTCCGTACAATCCCCCCCTTCCATTTTCCCACAACAGAAAATGCATAGTAGAAAGTGTAGCAGGTCAAAGATCCAAAAGAAAAATGGTTGCAGGCCTGACATAATGCCTAATAAAAATAATTCTAGCTTAAACCCTATATGTTGCCTAATCGTTTTCTTCCCAACCCCATATGAATTTGTATCCAAAATTGCCTTGCCTTCATGCAGGTCCACCACATGTGGTGGTAGGTGCCAGGTATTCGTTTACATTCCCAACAGCTCTTCTCTCTCTTGATGGCAGAAGCTCATGAACCAGTACCAAGTCCTTCAGAAGGACCACGAAGACGTGAAGAAGAAGCTGGAGGGGTCGAAAGCCAGGAACAAGGTCTTGGCCAACGAGGTGAAGACCCTGAAGGAGCAAATTTCCACTCTGATGGAGAAGGGGAAGCACGACAACGAGCTCGTGGACGCTCTCATGGTACGTGTCAGATCTTCTGGTCATCGTCCAGTCATCTGTCGAAGTTTCCCTGGCAACCCCCTCTTCTTCCAGCAGGCATTCCTTAGAAGTCATAAATCTTGAAGCCTCCTCACGGAACTCCTTTTGTCGGGGGGCCCCAATTCCCTAATCTCTGCAGCTTCTATTAATTCCTTAAGAGGCACCTCTTGAGCCTCGGCCAAATTAATTGAGCCGTCAAAATTAGCTTTCTCGGCAGCAAGTTTTTCTTCTTCCATCATCACTGAATTTTCGTACTGCCCAGGGTTGGGTCAGAACCGGGATTCAGTACCCCCTGACATCTCCCCAGCTTGGGATGCTGATAACTTATCTTAGTGGAGAGTTGGAATTATGTTAGCGTTCCAAATGCCATAAATCAGAGTCGAAGGCAAAACTATGCTTAAAGTTCCAATTTAATAAGACAGGCATGTTGGCATCATTCTGTGGGATTCCAACTCTGGAAGTTACATCAGAATCCCACCCAGTTAAAAGTTCATGATCTTGTTCCCACACCCACACAGTCCATCACAGGGTCCAATCTTCTTCCACGCTGGTGTCTACGCCTAACTTCTTCCGGTTAGGTGTGAAAGTGTGGAGACAAAGGATGACCTTGGCTTCTAGCAAAGAATGAAAAACAATACATTCCACAATCCTACTCCTTCTAATCCCCACTCCCATTGACTACACTTAAAGAAACAGCATAATGAAATAAGAGAAAGTGTGGCAGGCCAAAATTCTAAAAGGAATATAAATGCAGGCCTTGACGATCTGGTCGAGAGGCTCAGACCTGGCTGGTACAGGCAGTCCTGGACTTTACAACCGCAAATTGAGCCCCAAATCTAAATGAGAAGCTTGTTAAGTGAGCTTTTCTCATTTTACAACCTTTTTTGCCACAGTTGTTAAATGAATCACTGCAGTTGTTAGGTTAGTAGCCCGGTTGTTAAGTGAATCTGGCTTCCCCATTGATTTTGTTTGTCAGAAGGTTAAAAATTGTGGAGAATGGGATGGCTTCCTCTAGAGCAGGGGTTTCCAACCTTGGCAACTTTAAACCTGGCAGACTTCCAACTCCCAGAATTCCCTAGTCAGCTGGAATTCTGGAAGTTCTCCAGGCTTAAAATTGCCAAGATTGGAGACCCCCGTTCTAGACAGCTGTTTGTCAACTTTAGCAATTTGGGATTTGTGGATTTCCAATACTCCGAATTCCCCACCGGCAGCCATGGACACCAACTCCCAGAATTCCCCAGCCAGTAGGCGTGGACTTCAACTCCCAGAATTCCCTAGCCAGTAGGTGTGGACTTCAACTCCCAGAATTCCCCAGCCAGTAGGCGTGGACTTCAACTCCCATAATTCCCCAGCCAGTAGGCGTGGACTTCAACTCCCAGAATTCCACAGCTGGTAGCTATGGACTCCAACTCGCAGAATTCCCCAGTTGGCAGCCATGGAATCCAACTCGCAGAATTCCCCAGCTAGTAGGTGTGGCTTCAACTCGCAGAATTCCCCAGCTTGCCGTCAGAATTTGGGAGCTTCATCACTGGAAGCTTTCAATAAGAGGCTGGAATGCCATCTGTCAGAAACAATGTAGGATCTCCTGTTTGGGCGGTAGGGTTGACTAGATGACCTACAAGTCCCTCCCAGCTCTGTTATTCTGTCTGTCTGACTTCACCTCCCAGAATTCCTCAGCCGCCATGCACATACTTCAAATCTCAGAGTCATTGAATAAATAAATAAAATTAATAAATAAAATTCCCAGAACTCCTTGGCTGGTATGTGTGAACTTCAACTCCCAGAAAATTCCAACCAGCATACTGGCTGTGCAACTCTGGACTTAAAAGTCCACGCATGCTGGATGTGAAACTGGGAGTTGAAGCCCATTCATGTTGGGTGAGGAATTCTGGGAGTTGAAGTCCATTCATGTTGGGTGAGGAATTCTGGGAGTTGAAGTCCATTCATGTTGGGGGAGGAATTCTGGGAGTTGAAGTCCATTCATGTTGGGGGAGGAATTCTGGGAGTTGAAGTCCATTCAGGTTGGGTGAGGAATTCTGGGAGTTGAAGCCCATTCATGTTGGTGGAGGAATTCTGGGAGTTGAAGCCCATTCATGTTGGGTGAGGAATTCTGGGAGTTGAAGTCCATTCATGTTGGGGGAGGAATTCTGGGAGTTGAAGTCCATTCATGTTGGGTGAGGAATTCTGGGAGTTGAAGTCCATTCATGTTGGGGGAGGAATTCTGGGAGTTGAAGCCCATTCATGTTGGGTGAGGAATTCTGGGAGTTGAAGCCCATTCAGGTTGGGGGAGGAATTCCGGGAGTTGAAGCCCATTCATGTTGGGTGAGGAATTCCGGGAGTTGAAGCTCATTCATGTTGATGGAGGAATTCTGGGAATTGAAGCCCATTCATGTTGGTGGAGGAATTCTGGGAGTTGAAGCCCATTCATGTTGGTGGAGGAATTCTGGGAGTTGAAGTCCATTCATGTTGGTGGAGGAATTCTGAATTCGGAGCTTGGGAGTCCATTTTCACTGGCAGAGCACTCGGGCCGCCACAGCTGCCCCCAACATGAGTGACGTCGAGCTGGCCACCCCCACACCGCCCCCTCGAGGTCAAACACAATCTTGATGCGGCCCTCAACAAAATCAAGTTCGACACCCCTGTTCTAATCCAAGCTCCTACTCATGGCAGGAGACTTTCTATCATCCTGGTCAAATGTTGTCCAACTTTTCATGAGATGCGGAAAGAAAAATAAGGCTCTCTCTGTCCCTCCCTTTCTCATCAGTGCCAGCAGAAAGAAATGCAAGGCATTTTAAAAAATCTGAGTCAGCAAGAAGACAGGAACCTGGAAGGCGAGAGGGCCCTGGCGAAGAAGCTGAACGTCGAGATCCAGAAGCAGAACTGCCTCATCGAGCAGCTCAAGCAGATGGTGGCCGAGCGAGAAGCTCAGGTGAAAGAGCTGGAAGAAGAAGTGAGGCAGCTGAGGTTGCAGGTAAGGCGTCCCAGAGGCGAGAAGCGAGGGTAGAGGCATGGAGAATGGCCTGGAAGGACAACAATCAGATAAGAGGGCTTTAAGCCCTGTGCAAGAAAACAGCTTGAGAAAAGGTCTCCTTGAATTCATCAAACGCTAATCAGGGGAAGACTCACTTTGAGAGCCAGTTTGGTGTGGTGGTTAAGAGGCTGGTCTAGAAACCAGGAGATGCTGAGTTCTAGTCCTGCCTTATGCATGACAGTCGGCTGGGTGACTTTGGACCAATCACCAAGGAACAATGAATTCTAGTCCCATTTAGGCATGCAAGCCAGCTTGGGCCAATCACCAGGAGACAGGGAGTTCTAGTCTTGCCTTAGAAATGAAAGCCAGCTGGGTGACTTTGGGCCAATCACCAGGGGGCAGTGAGTTCTAGTCCTGCCTTAGGCATGAAAGACGGCTCGGTGTTTCAGATCCAATTACCAAGAGATCGTGAATTCTAGCTCCACCTTAGAATTCTGGCTGGGTGACTTTGGGCCAATCACTCTCTCTCAGCCTAGCCCACCTCACAAGGTTGTTGTTGTGGAGAAAATAGGAGGAGGGAAGAATATCATGTATATTTTAGTTATTTGTTAAATAATAAAGTTGGGATGATAACGTCTAATAAATCAATAAATAAAACGAAAACAGGGCATTCAAAATCTGTTACCTGATTTTTTCGTAGCAGCAAAACCTACCCCTCCAAGAGGAAAGTGGATTAGATTCACGCTCTATCGTGTCTGCAGAGTCTTTAGAAGAGGAAAATCAGAATTTAGCATCCCAGAAGGAAGGCTACAGCAGAAACGAAAGCTCCGCACGGTAGGGAAGGCTGCATTCTAAATCCCCAATTAAACTGAATTATTTTAAAAAGAGTCTCCTTTAATTCTGATCCTCAATCATTATCTTGAGCCAGATTGGAAACCTTTGAATAGAGAAAAAAAAAATTCTCGAAAGGATTGCTAAGCAAGATGGTTGCTGAATGAGTTTTGCCCCATTTTACGACCCTCCTTGCCACCTTCGTTAAGTGAATCGCTGCAATTGTTAAGTTAGCAACACGGCTCTTAGGCAAATCTGGCTTCCTCACTGACTTTGCTGGCCAGAAAGTCACAAGAGGGGATTGCGCGACCCCAGGACCGTCATAAATATGAGTCTGTTGCCAAGCATCCAAATTTTGATCACGTGACCACGGTGATGCAGCAACGGTTGTAAGTCTGAAAAACAGTCATAACTCCCTTTTTTTTCCAGTGACGTTGTAACTTCGAACGGTCACTAAATGAACTGCATCAAGTCAATAACTATCTATGTCTATAATCATCTCAAACACCTCAAAGTGTTTGCTTAACGACTGCAGCATTCGCTTATCAACTGCCGTGTTTGCTTTGTTACCCTGTGCTCATTTAACAACCGCAGCCAAAAAGGTAGCAAAACAGGACGCAGTCACATAACAATGCTCTTAACTTATGGCTGTAAATTGCAGGCTGAATTATGGTCATAAGTCGTGGAGAATCTATATGTATAGTTTACCGCATTGTTTCTCATCCTTAATAGCTTTAAGATGCGTGGATTTCAACTCCCAGAATTCCTCAGGCAGGAAATCCGGGAAAGAGTCTAACCCCCTGCCCTGGCAGGAAACCCTAATCCATTCCAGACAAGCGGCTGTCCAATCTCTTTTTAAAAACCTCCAGTGGTGGAGCACCTACAACCTCTGAAGGCAAACTGTTCTGCTGGTTAAGGATATTTATCCTTAGTTCTAGGTTGCTTCTGTCCCTGATTCATTTGGGATTAGAGAATATCAGAATAACAAGAGCTGGAAAGGACCTTGGAGGTCTTCTAGTCCAACCCACTGCTCAAGCAGGAAGCCCTACAGCAGTGATGACTAGCCTTTTCCCCACTGTGTGTCAAAAGCCGGGGGAGCGCAGGGGTCATGCATGCATGAGCCCACACTTATAATTCTATGCACCCGCCCCCCATGCATGCATGTGCAAGCCCCCTCCCCCGCGCTCCCCCTGCTTTTGGCATGTGATGACACGGTGGAGCCATTTTTCACCCTTCCCAGGCTCCAGACCCTTTCTAGGAGCCTGGGGAGGGCGAAAAATGCCTTTCCCACCCCCAGAGGCCCTCTAGTCTAGTGGCTGAAAACAGCCCGTTTGCCGACTTCCGGTCGGACCAGAAGGCCTGTTTTTCGCTCTTCCCAGGCTCCAGAGCCTTTTCAGGAGCCTGGGGAGGATGAAAACGGCCTTCCGCATCCCTCAGAGCCAAAAAAACAGCCTGTTTCCCGACTTCTGGTGGGCCCAGAAAGCCTAAAAGTCATCTGGCTGGCACACACATGTGCCCCAGAGCTGAGCTTCAGCATCATGGCCCTATAGCATTCCAGATAAACGACTGTCCAGTTTATTCTTAAAAACCCCCAGTGATGGAGCCACCAAAACTTCCAGGGGCATTCTACTGGTTAATTGTTGTCACCGTCAAGAAATTTCTCCTTGGTTCGAAGCTGGATCTCTCCTGGATTAGTCTCCGTCCACTGCTGGCTCGGGTTGGGCTAGATGATCTCTAAGACCGCCCCTTTCCCCCCTTTCGTTCTTGGATGCTTCGGAAGGCTGCGTCCTTTGCAAACTAGGATTCTTCCGGGCGTGCTTCTGCTCCTACCCTCGCCAGCAGGAGCCCCGGCAGAGGTTGCAAGACGTTTAGATGCAGAAGTGAAAAATGTGACAGATGTTTTGTGTGTTCCAGGACAGTGTCGAACATGGGACACACCCTTGTGGACTCCGCAGCGACGTCATTTCCAGCAACTCCTGCGAGGTTGGTGCAAAATTTACTTCTTTGATGGCAATGCCCGGGATTTTTTCCCTCTTTTCCAGGGAAGCCTGTGTGTGGCCTTAACTTATTTATTTATCCAATAAACTTTTTGAAGGGGTTAGGGTGAAAGTCCAAAAGAGACCATCAGAAAACTAGGAAAGGAATAAAAAAAATGCCTCATTACTCGCAATTAACCCCCAGAGAAGCAGCAGGGCAAGGTTTAACATCAGATCCACAGCTTCCAATCAGCAAAGTCAATGGGTAAAATCTAGGTTCCCTTAACGACCCTGCGATTTTCATCGTAAGCCGAGGACTGCCTCTACGGATAAAACACTGGTTTGCCTTTTGATCTTCCTTGGGGTTCCCGAAAAGCTAAGCAATAGCAATAGCAATAGCAGTTAGACTTATATACCGCTTCATAGGGCTTTCAGCCCTCTCTAAGCGGTTTACAGAGTCAGCATATCGCTCCCAACAATCCGGGTCCTCATTTCACCCACCTCGGAAGGATGGAAGGCTGAGTCAACCTTTGAGCCGGTGAGATTTGAACAGCCGAACTGCAGAACTGCAGTCAGCTGAAGTAGCCTGCAGTGCTGCATTTAACCACTGCGCCACCTCGGCTAAGCAGGGTCAGACCTGGTTCTTTCTTGGAGGAGAAGGGAGATCTGGAAAGCCCAAGTAGTTCTCAATTTATGACCACAACTTAACCCAACATTTTTGTTGCTAAGCAAGACAGTTAAGTGATCTTTGCCCAATTTTGCAATTTTTCTTGCCATAACTGGTAAGTGAATCCCTGCAGTGAAGCGAATCCGGCTTCCCCGTTGACTTTGCTCCATCACTAGGTTGCAATATATAAGCAATAGCAGTAGACTTATATACCGCTTCATAGGCCTTTCAGGCCTCTCTAAGCGGTTTACAGAGAGTCAGCATATTGCCCCCAACAATCCGGGTCCTCATTTTACCCACCTCGGAAGGATGGAAGGCTGAGTCAACCCTGAGCCGGTGAGATTTGAACCGCTGACCTGCTGATCTAGCAGTAGCCTGCAGTGCTGCATTTAACCACTGCGCCACCTTGGCTCTGCAAAAGGGGATCATGTGACCCCAGGACACTGCAACCGTCATAAATACGAGTCAGTTGCCAAGCGTCTGAATTTTGATCACAGGATCCTTGATATACTGCAATGGACATTAAAATTTTTTTTAATGGTTCTAGGTCCCTTTTTTCAGTGCCGTTGAAACTTCAAATGGCCACTAAACGAATGGTTGTAAGTCGAGGACTACCTGTGGATGTCCTTCCTCTTAATACATATAGTCCTCAATTTACAACAGTCCATTTAGCGATGGTTCAAAGTTACAACGGCACTGAAAGCAGTGACTTATGACCGTTTTTTCACATTTATATTTGATTTAGATTCTGATACTTGGCAACTGACTCACATTTATGACGGTTGCAATGTCCCGGGGTCACATGATCCCCTTTTGCGACCTTCCGACCAGAAAAGTCAACGGAGGAGGCCAGATTCGCTTAACAACCGTGTTACTAGCTTAACAACTGCAGTGATTCAGTTAACAAATGTGCCAAGAAAAGTCGTAAAATGCGACAAAACTCACTTAACAAATTTCTTACTTAGCAACATAAATGTTGAGCTCCACTGCGATCGTAAGTTGAGGACTAACTGTATCATCTGGAAAACTGACATCAGAAGGTGGCCTGGGGCATCCCATAAATATCTGGCTGGACTTTGCTGCATGGATCACCAATGCCATAAAATGGGCTTTCGGCCTTAATTATTTCGGCCAAAATCCGTTTTATTTCCGGACAGCCAAACCGAGCCAATCTTCTCTCCCTTTTAGGGCATCAGAGCAGGACGAGGTTGGTTTCAGGACCCTTCAGTCGCAGATCACCAAATACAAAACTCTGTGTCAAGCATCAGAAGTGGAGCGTGACCGTTTGATAGAGCTGGTCAGCATCCTACAGAAAAGGTAGGATGGTTGCCAGTGTTGTGGCCCACCAGATTCAGACAGTGAGGAGGTTGGGGAGGAAGATGGGCCAGTCCTGGAGTCTGGGGAAGGCTCTGATGAGGGCTCTATGTCGGAAGCAGAGAGGGGGCCAAGGCCGTCTGACAGTTATCAGCTGCCTTCGGAGTCAGACACCAGTGAGGCAGAAGAACAGCTGGAGCCTGTTCCCAGTATGCGCATGTGCAGAGTGGCCAGGCGAAGGGAACAGCTAAGGAACAGGGGCCGACTTGGGATTAAGGCCACAGGTGGACGATGGATGGCCCCTCCCAGAGGAAATCAAAGAGGAGCGAAAGGGGAGTAGAGTTTGCAGGAGATGATTAGTTCACTTTAATTGGTTTGTGACACTCTGAGACTCCTTGCCAAGTTCTGCAGAGATCGGCCTGGCAGCTCTCCAAGCCAGATAAGGTCGGTGACTGTAAATCCTCCCTTGAAAGCCTTTGCTGGATGTGAATGAGCAGAATTCGCAGTCAATTAATAAAAGGGGTTTTTATTGGGACAAGGAGTTTGTTTCATGCTCTCGGGAAGCCTCGGCCAGAACAGCCAGGCGCAAAATTGCCTGGATTTCTTTTCTTCTTTTTTTTTTGGAAACTCAGAGTCCCTTTGTCCCAAGCCACTCAGATGTTGAGATTCTGGAAAGAGTGCAGAGAAGAGCAACAAAAACGATTAGGGGACGGGAGGATAAAACATACAATGAACTGTTGCTGGAATTGGGTATGTCTAGTTGGATGAAAAGGTCCAGGGGTGACATGATAGCATAGCTGAGGGGCTTCCACAAAGAAGAGGGCGGGGGCAACCTATTCTCCAAAGCACCTGAGGCAGGAGAAGAAGAAGGAGAATAGAAACCTATCAGAAAGAGATCACCAATAATCACAAAATAGGAGCCAGCCGTGTGATGCAGCAGCCAAAAAAGCCAACACAATCCTAGGCTGCATTAACAGAGGGATAGAATCAAGATCATGTGGAGTGTTGAAGCCACCTTATAATGCTTTGGGTAAGACCACATTTGAAATATTGCACCCAGTTTTGGTTGCCATGGTATAAAAAAATATCCCAGTGTCAACCCAACCCTACCTCTTGGATTTCTTAGTGGTCTCCCATTCACCTACACCCAGAGCCAGATTCTGCATCTTCGGGGAAACATTGGCAATTCAGGATTTAGGATTTTAGGATTTTATTGTCATTTATAGGCCACCCTTTTCCCTGAGGGGACTCAGGGCAGCTTACAATTCGTGGGAAGGGAGTGCAAGACAGAACATGAAATAATATGTGAATAAAAATAAAACAATAAAACACAACATTCATTCAGCATTCGGGTGGGGCGGATGAAATCTTATCCCCAGGCCTGCCGGGATAGCCAGATCTTAAGGGCTGTGCGGAAGGTCTGGATGGTGGTGAGGGTGCGAATCTCTACGGGGAGATCGTTCCATAGGGTCGGAGCTACTACTGAGAAGGCTCTCCTCCGCGTAGTCGCCAGTCGGCACTGACTGGCGGATGGAACTCGGAGGAGGCCCACTCTGTGCGATCTGATGGGACGGAGGGAGGTAATCGGCAGAAGGTGGTCTCTCAAGTACTCAAGTACTCAATACAACTGTTGAGTTGTGACCATTCATGGGGCTACTGGGATGTTCGCCTTTCTGACAATGCGCACGTATGGTGTTTGTGTCTCCAGGGTGGACGACAGCATCACGAAAGTTTGGGAAACGGAGAAGAAATTTCAGGAACAACAATACAAGTACGTCGCTCTTGAGCAGCAGTTCGCAAAGTTGAAGATGGAATCCGGGAAGGCGGTGGCGGCCCCCAAGGCTCACCCCAAAACCAAAGCAGGTAAAGTTGTTGAAAGCATGTTGAAAAGTGACACTTCATAGCAGCCCTGCGCAAACTTGACTGGTGAAACTTCCACGCAGCCAGGCAGAATTTCTGCCCCCCAATGGCTGACAAGGGGAGGCTGTGGGAGAGAGTCCCAAAATAAGGCAAGAGGGTGGTCACAACTACACAAAAACCCACCCTTTTGAATGAAAATGTAGTGCTTGACTTATGACCTACCACTTAACAACTGTTCAAAGTTGTTGTTGTGGCATGGCGGCGGCCAGCACAGCTGGCAGTGGAGTCAGAGAGTGAGGAGGTTGGGGAAAAACATGGGCCAGTCCTGGGGGCCGAGGGAAACTCAAACGAGGGCTCTGCCTCTGTCAGAGGCAGAGAGGGAGCTAGACAGCAGTGAGGCAGAGGAACAGCTGGAGCCTGTTCCCAGTGTGCGCATGCGCAGAGCTGCCAGGAGACAGAACAACTCAGAAAGCAGGGTCGACTTGGGAGTAAAGCCACACCTTGGAGGTGATTTGGCCCTTCCCGTAGGAAACAAAAGAAGAGCGAATGGGGAGGGGGCTTTTGCAGGAAACAATTCGTTCCTTCGGTCGTTTCAAGAGTGGAAAGTTCTGTTTGTGACTATAAGAGACTCCCTGCCAAGTGTTGCTTTGCCTTTGGAAACTAGTTATCGCAAAGCAGCTCGCCAAGCAAGATAAGGTTCGTGTTGATAAATATTCCTCTGAAAGACTGTTTGCCAAGCCTTGCTGACTGTGAATGAAAGGAATCCATAGTCGTGTAAATAAAAGGGGTTTTGCCAGGACCAAGACTCTGCTTCTTGCTTTTTAAGGAAGCCTGGGTCAGAACAGTTATGATGAACTTCTCCAGAAGAACTTGTGAATCAGTTTCAAAGTTCCCGTGCTCCCTCCCCTCCCACCACCACCTTTCATTGACCACCATTTGCAATGTCCTGTGACTGCGATTCTGGGCCATTTTCTTTTCCAAAATTGGTTTTGGTTTCCAAGCAAAAACCTCCATTGGGTGTAATGGGTTCACTTAATGACCATTGCAAAAACTGCCTTCCCCGGGCTCCAGAATCCCTTCCAGAAGTTCCAAGAGGGGGCCCCCCAAGGGTGGGATTTGGAGGTTCTCTGAACCGGCCATAACATTAGCTACAGATTCTCCCGAACGTGGGAAAACCCGTAGCAGCCCACTCCTGGCTACGTATACACCGGTATTTTTCAATCTTGGCGACTTTAGGGTGCGTGGATTTCAACGCCCATAATTCCCCAACCAGCCATGCCATCTCTTCCTGCTTCTCAACTGAAAATACAAATTTTGATATTTTTCAGGAAACTTTAGAATTTGGTGGGTGGGTGGCCAGCCTTCAGAATCCCTGTTTAACGACACGTCTTCTCTCAACAGCTCCGCCACTCAGCAGCGCCAAAATGAGCTGGAACGCCGGGGATAAGAAAGATCTGCCATCCGTCCAATTTTCCGAAGTGCCTTTGGAGTCTCAGTTAGAGGAACTCTCCACACAGTGAGATGTTTAACATATTTTTTTACCATTTTATTTTTAAAACCTCAACGCTCTCAGTTAGTTTTAAGAAGGAATACAGGAAAGTGAAGGAACAATTTCTGCTAATACAGGTAGTCCTCAACTTACTACCACAATTGAGCCCAAAATTTCTGTTGCTATGCAAGACAATGAATTTTGTCCCATTTTACAATCTTTCTTGCCATGGTTGTTAAGTGAATCACTACAGTTGTTCAGTTAGTGACACAGCTGTTAAGTGAATCTGGCTTCTCTGTTGAGTTTGCTTGGCAGATGACCTCGGGACGCCGCAACTGTCATAAATATGAGTCAGTTCCCAAGCATCCAAGTTCTGATCACATGACTATAAAGATGTTGCAATGGTCATAAGTGTGAAAATTTGTATTGTCACTTTTTCAGTGCCATTGTAATTTTGAATGGTCACTAAACGAATGGCTGTAACTCGAGGACTGCCTGCACATGTGATCCTCACCTTATGACTGTGATTATAAGTCTTAATTATAATTATGAGCCCAGAATTATAATCATATGTCCTGACGGTCATTAAGCAAGATAAGACGTGACTGCTCATGATTTTACAACCTTCTTTGTGGCAGGAATTGCACAGCCAGTGTTCAAATGGAGTTAGAGACGCTGACACAAACTGGTAGTTTTATATAAATAAATATATTTTATAACTGTATAGGCCTAGATTTTCAGGCAAAGAGGAGCGTACTCAGGTAAATCAATACAGGATACAGGAACATCCTGAGGTAAATCAACACATGAGCATCATGACCAGGGGAGGGATTCAGCCAGTTTGGACTGGTTCGGGTGAACCAGTAGCTCCGATGATCAGGTAGGCCCACCTGCCTGCCCTTTACTTATCTATATCCTCTCAGCTGATTCATGCGTCTCAGCTGTGTTACTGCCCAGAAGTAAAGTGGAAGGTTTGTTAAAACTGCGCATGCACAATCTCCGAAGCGGTTGTTAAACTAGTAGGATCCCACCACTGATCATGAGGTAAATCAACACAGCAGGGACATCCTGAGGTAAATTACAGCCTACATAGAGCACACAGATGAAAAAAGGCGGGAAACAAGGACACTCCTACTTTTCACTCACAGCAACCAATCACACCTCAGGTTTCCTCATGCCGTGGCCAGCTCTCTTCAGCTAATCAACCACAACTCTGTGTTCAGGCTCACTGCTCAACCCTTCACTGCTCTAGCTATTAAATAATCTTTAACCCATAACTTCGAACAGTCTCTAAGTGACTGGTCATAAGTCGAGGACCACCTGCATTTTTGGTCAGCTATCAAAGTCCATTTATTTCTTCTAGTTATTTGTTTATAACTTTTATTGGCTGCCCATCTTAACCTCGAGGTAACTCTGGGCAGCTTAAAATCATAAAAATGCGCCGACCGTTTCTTTCTGCGCAGGCTGGCGATCCAGATGGACGAGATCGAAGGCCTGAAGAGCGCTTTGCAAGAATCCATCCGGACCAAAGAGGAAGACTTCCGGGTGTACCAGGACACCGTGGGGCAGGTGAAGGAGATCTTCCTGCACGCTCTGAAGCAGCACACGCAGGAGAAGAACTGAGCCGATCCCAGTGGTGGGAGGGGGTTATTCCCGCTGTCCAGAAGTGGTCCCTCCGAGGTGACTCTCGTTTAAATACTTGCAGGAGGGCGCAGAAGATACAGTAGACGCTGGTCCTGTAGAAGATGCGGGTGGTGCCCAGCTAGAGGGACCCAGGGGCCAGCTCCTCTCGTCCATAATGATGTATTCATAGCCATATACACCGGATCGGTAATCTGGCACTCGTTCCGAACGAGTCCAGAATCCGTAAGTGGGAAGGATTTGCTTGAGTAGAAACCAACTTTGGATCAACTTTGACATCCCTTGCCAAACAAAAACCTGTTTAAAAACTTTTCCAGTGTAAATACAGACCCCGGCAAGACCCGGATTAAGGATAATGTCTTGTTTATTTTCTCGAAAGACACGATGCGCTTCTGCGTTGCTCACACACTTGTGAATTGCAGGGAAGGCGGTTTTTCCTGGATCGTGCATTTACATCTGTGTCTGTTTACTTCCCGCCCCTGCTTTCATCTCTGCCCAAACTTGCTTCTCCATCAGTTAATTCCCTTACGATCTTCGAGTTTGTTTCCTGATGTTTTCTCCTTGTTGAGTTGCTGAGGGAGGGCTCAGATTAAATTAGATAATATATTGATCCGAAAGGAATTCAGCTTGAGTTGAAGAAGATGTGGCACCCTGTAGCCATGAAAAGAAAAGTAGGCAAAAAAGATAGATAGATGAGACATACAGAGAGCGAGTTGGATGGATAAAGGCAGAGGGATACCGGAGATGATAGATAGGTGATAGATGATAGATAGATAGAAAGATAGACAGGCAGACCAGACAGACAATAAACAGATAGATAGACAGACAGATAGATAGAAAGACAGATGATAAAGAGAGAGAGAGACAGACAGACAGATAGACAATAGATAGATAATAGATGGATGGATAGGTAGATGGATGGATGGATGGATGGATGGATGGACGGACAGACAGACAGATGATAAGAGACAGACAGACAATAGATAGATAATAGATGGATGGATAGGTAGGTAGATGGATGAATAAGTAGATGGATGGATGGATAGATAGACAGATAGATAGACAGATAGATAAAGACAGATGATAGAGAGAAGGACAGACAGACAATAGATAGATAATAGATGGATGGATAGGTCGATAGAAGGATGGATGGATTGATAGATAGATAAACAGACGTATAGAAAGACAGATGAGATAGAGAGAAAGAGGCAGGCAGCCTGACAATAGACAGACAGATAATGGATGGATGGATGGATGGATGGATGGATGGATGGATGGATGGACGGACAGACAATAGAGACAGACTGATAGATAAGACAGATAGATAACAGAGGGATAGAGGGATGGAGGGATGGATATAGGCAAGCAGACAGGCAGGCAGTTTGATATAGGAATATTTGTGAGTAAGTACTGTAATTAGTGCTATGGTGGCGCAGTGGTTAGAATGCAGTATTGCAGGCTAACTGTCCCCATTTTGACAGGAGTTCGATCCTTATGGGTTCAAAGTTGACTCAGCCTTCCATCCTTCCAGGGTCAGTAAAATGAGGACCCAGATGGGGGGGGGGAAATATGCTGCCTCTGTAAATCACTTAGAGAGGAATGTAAACCACTGTGAAGTGGTATATAAGTCTATTGCTGTTGCTGGGAGCCAGCAGTGTGCTGCAGCAACCCCCCCAAAAAAGCCAACAATGCCACTTTATTTCTTTGCTCGCTTTGGAGACATCAGAGACAGATAAAATACAGCCCCCAGCCCATTGTAGCCCGCACCTCACTGTGGAGGGAGAGGGGGGTGAGGGGCGTTCCGAGGGCTGCCGGCCCTGGAGGTACCTCTGGCTGAGTGCTTAGAGACTGTGCTGATCAGTTGGCTGGAGTCTTTGCCAAAATCTTCAACCGGCCTTTATCCAAAGCCCATTATTCCACCTCGTTTGAAGGCTTCCACCATGGTTCCACTGACAAAGATGTTCCTTATCAATAACCCCAACGATTACAGAGCAATACCACCCGCTCCTACCCTCTTGAAGCGCTTTGAGAAACTCATTTCTGCTCTTCCACATACATAACGCCAGTTTGCATACAGAAAGAATAGATCTACAGATGATGCTACAGCCATCACTCTTCACACCGCTCTGGCACATCTGGAATAGCGAGCACGCTTTTTGTAGATTTTAGCTCTGCCTTCAACACAATTCTTCCACATATAATGTCTAAATTTATGAATCTTGGGCTTTCTTATTCAATCTGGATTATGGGTTTCCTGTCTGGCTGCTCCCAGAAGGTCAGATTAGGTCAGTGGTGGGTTTCAAAATTTGTTTAGAACCTCTTCTGTAGGTGCGGTCTGCTTTGTGGGAGTGGCTTGCTTGACCATGTGACCAAGTGGGAGTGGCTTGCTGGCCATGTGTCCGACTGGGAGTGGTTTGTCAGCCATGTGACTGGGTGGGAGTGGCCAACTTGTAAAATGTGGTGAAACTCACAACGCTTAGCAACCAAAATGTTGGCTCAGGAACTCCGGCATTGAAGTGTGCAAGTCTTAACGCTGTCAAGTTACAAGACCCTTGCGCCCCTAACCCTTTAGAAACACCCCCCCTCCCAGGGGTGTTGAAATTTGACAGCTTTAAGACTTGTGGACTTCAACTCCCAGAATTCCTCCTCCAGTCATGTAGGCTCAGGAACTGTGGAATTGAAGCATGCAAGTCTTAAAGCTGTCAAGTTACAAGACCCTTTTGCACCCCTAACCCTTTAGGGAAAAAACCTCCAGGGGTGTTCAAACTTGACAGCTTTAAGACTTGTGGACTTCAACCCCCAGAATTCCTCCTCTCGCTCCTCATCTTGATGATGTGCTGACGGGCGGCGGGAGGGAGCTGGAACCGGTTCTAAACGGCACGGTAGATTTGTGGAACCTCTTCTATAGAGAGAACTGGGAGAAACCCACCCCTGGATTAGGTAGTCATATCTCCTTGGCCCCTTATTAACACTGATACACTCAAAGCTATGTTGCCTGACATGTGCGGCCTTGCCTGTTTGTCTTCCGGGTTTCTGGTGAGCATGCATGCGCGATGATCAGCTGTCCTTCATGCGTGCAGCAGTGCCGAAAACCGGTGTGAGCATGCCGGCTGATTGTCAGATGCGCATGTGCGCCAGAACTCAGAAGTTCAGCTTTTCCAGAGTGTGATCCCTTCGTGTGCGTGGTGGTGCCGAAAACCGGCCTGTGCATGTGCGCCAGCCAGCTGATCATCAGGCGGCATGCGGGCTAGAACCCGCAAGTTCGGCTTTTCTGGAGCATGGCCCCGATGAGTGGATGCGCGACATTTCCGCACAACCTTTTTGGCACTCAGTACCGAAAAGGTTTCACCATCACTGCTCTATACTCTTTATGTACATGACTGCCTTCCTACTCACGCCAGTAATTCTATTACTGAATTTGCAGGTGATACAACTGTGGTGGGACTAATTTCTGGTGTGTGTGTGTTTGTCTGCCTATCGAGATGAGGTGGAACGGTTGGTGTGGAGACAAAAACTTCAGCACTTCGAATGGTCACTCATGCCCTCGTCACCTCAAGGCTTGACTACTGCAATGTGCTCTACATGGGGCTGCCCCTGAAGAGTGTTCGGAGACAACAGTTGATCCAGAATGCAGCCGCGCGAGCGATATCGGGTGTACCTAGATACACCCATGTTACACCTATCTTCCGTGATCTGCACTGGCTTCTTATCGGTCTCCGGACGCGCTTCAAGGTGCTGGTTATCACCTTTAAAGCCCTACATGGCCTAGGACCTGGATATCTGCGAGACCGCCTCCTGCCACATACTTCCCAACGGCCGATAAGATCTCACAGGCTGGGCCTCCTCCAGGTGCCGTCGACCGGACAATGCCGGCTGACGACCCCTCGGGGGAGGGCCTTCTCTGTAGCTGCTCCGGCCCTGTGGAACGATCTACCCGCAGAGATCCGGACCCTCCCCACTCTCTCGGCCTTCCGAAAAGCCACTAAAACCTGGCTGTTCCGGCAGGCCTGGGGCTGTTGACCCAGGAATGAGGTCCAGCCCCATCTAGGTTTGAGTGTATGGTGTGTTGCTTTTAAATCTGTTTTCGTTTTCCCCTATATTTTATTTTTTATTTTACTCTTGTATTTGTAAGCCGCCCGGAGTCCTGCGGGATTGGGTGGCATATAAATTTATTAAATTACAATTACAATTACAACTTCATCCTTAACACAAATAAGGCCAAGGGGGCTCTAGTGGACTACAGAAGGAATAGATCAAACATCCAGGCCTTGCTTATCAATGGAGACAGAGTGGAGCAAATGGGCAGTTTTAAGTTTCTGGGTGTTGTCATAAAAAGAGGACCTGACCTGGAGCAACTCACATTGCAGCCCTGGTCAAAAGGGCCCAGCAGATATGACATTACCTGAGACTTCTCAGGAAACAACAACTGAATGGAAAACTGCTGGTGACCTTCTTATGCTGCACCATAGAGAGCATTTTAACTTACTACACCTGTGTCTGGTTTGCCAATTGCACAGGGGCAGATAGGACAGCGCTCCAGAGGGTCAACGTCATTGGCCAGAGGATCATGGGTTGCCCTTTCCCCTCTTTGGGAGAGCTTTAAGGCTCCCAATGCCTTAAGGAAGTTCAAAACATCCTTAAAGATCCATCTCATCCTGGACACCCCCCTTTTTTTTGAACTATTACCATCTGGCAGACGGTACAGGATAATAAAAACGAGGACAAATAGTCT
The DNA here is from genome assembly GCF_009769535.1 of Thamnophis elegans. Classification (NCBI taxonomy): domain Eukaryota; kingdom Metazoa; phylum Chordata; class Lepidosauria; order Squamata; family Natricidae; genus Thamnophis; species Thamnophis elegans. The sequence goes on from NC_045558.1 coordinate 4,568,844, forward strand.
GAAAAACAGCTTCTATCCCAGGGCAGTGACTATATTGAAGCCTACTGTATAGTGCAATGCTAGTGCAATATTAATTAAATTGTATAGAAGGCGAAGGATGTGTGTTTGTGATTTATTTTTATAGTTATAATGTACACTGAAGACGGCATTTCGTTTCGTTGTACGAGTTGCAATGACAATAAAGTATACTAAACCCTAGAGGATTATGGGGGCTGGAGACTAAAACATGACGAACCGTTGTAGGAATTGGGTATGTCTAGTTTCGTGAAAGGAAGGACTAGGGCAGACATGGGAGCAGTCTTCTAATATTTGAAGGGCTGCCCCAAAGAAGAGGGGAGGAGGGTGTCAACCTATTCTCCAAAGCAGAACTATAGATGGAAATTAACCAAGGAGAGAAGCAACGTGGAACTTAGGAGAAATTTAGGAGAATAATTAACCGGTGGAACGACTTGCCTTCAGAAGTTGTGGGTGCTGTGTCACTGGAGGCTTTAAATTGGACAGCCACGTGTCTGAAATGGTACAGGGCCTCCTGCTTGAGCAGGGGGTTGGACTAGATGACCTCCAAGGTGCCTTCCAGCATTGGATTCTACTATTTCCAGAGGACGCATTTTCAGAGATTGGCTCAAAAGCATCTCACGGCCTTCATATTCTCTTCTTCTTCGTTACTTCCCTGTGGAGTGTGCAGTGATATTAAATCCTTTTCATTCAATTTTTATTTTTATTTTTATTCCTCTGCGGCACCCAGCAGGTGGAGTCTTGGCCTTTATCGGCCGATCTCTCAGCAACTCAAAGAGAGTCAAATTTCCTCAGTTAGTGCAAAATCTTCCCAATCAAACCTGGCTTGTTTTGAACAGGTTTTCAAATCCTCCCTTTTTTTTCATCCATTTTACCAAGAAATCCACATCAAAAAACAGTGTGTGTGTGTGTGTGCGGGGGGGGGGGGGTTGCATCACGAATGGCCAGCAAGAATGTACCAGCGTTAATTCATTAATTCAAGAATTCCCCCCCACCCACTCCTTTCGGTTTTATTTTACTCAGAAGATTAAAATAAAGGTAGACCTCGACTTATAACCACAACGGAGTCCAACATTTCTGTTGCTAAGCAACTTTGCCCCATTTTACGACCTTCGTTGCCACAGTTGTTAAGTGAATCATTGCAGTTGTTAAATGGGTAAGACAGTTGTTAAGTGAATCTGGCTATCCCATTGATTTTGCTCATCAGGAGGTCGCAAAGGGGGGGGTCACATGATCCCGGGACACTGAGATTGTCATAAATGCGGATGTGCAAATTTTAATCACGTGACCCTGGGAGATGCTGCAATGGTCATGTCAGATTTGGGTTAATGTCAGGGTTCCAAATAGCATCCAAAAGTAAATCAGAGTCCGAGGCAAAATATTGCTCAGAGTTCCAAGTTATTAAGAAAGCCATGTTGGCACATCTGGAAAGCTTCCTGGTTTTCCCCACCCATTGAAAGTTCAAGATCTTGCCCCCACACGCACAAGCCCGTCACACGGTCCAATCTTCCACTGCCACGCTGGCAGCTTCCACCCATCCAATTCCAGACAGGTGGAGAGGTGCAGAGACACAGGATGACCTTGGCTTTCTAGAAAGGATGTTGTTATGGCTACATATCATCTAACTCGGTACAATCCCCCCCCTCCCATTTTCCCACAATAGAAAAAGGCATAGTAGAATAATAGAAAGTGTGGCAGGCCTGAGATCCAAGAGGAATATGACTGCACGCCTGACAGGTCATAAGTGTGAAAATGAGTCATAAGCCACTTATTTCAGTGCCATTGTGACCGGATGGTCACTAAATGAACACTCATGCGTCGGGAGTTCCCAAGCCGTTCAAAAATATACATAGAATCATTTATAGCAGTAGACTTATATACCGCTTCATAGGGCTTTCAGCCCTCTCTAAGCGGTTTACAGAGTCAGCATATTGCCCCCAACAATCCGGGTCCTCATTTTACCCACCTCGGAAGGATGGAAGGCTGAGTCAACCCTGAGCCGGTGAGATTTGAACCGCTGAACTGCTGATCTAGCAGTAGCCTGCAGTGCTGCATTTAACCACTGCGCCACCTCGGCGTCTAATTTGATTTTTTCCTTCAACAAGAATGACTCTGAGCCACTGCGACCGTCATAAAGGTGAGTCAGCTGCCAAGTGCAACAGTCGTAGGTGTGAAAAGCAGCCGAGAGTCCCTTTTTCCCGGTGTCGTTGTAACTTTGAGCAGTCACTAAATGAATATAAGTCAAGGACTACCTGTATTTCTGATTTAAACCCTGGGGATATTTCTTGTCCCCTGGGAAAAAGACGAGCTGGCACCTTCTCTGTCTGGGGAAGAACAGTATTCGGAAAAAAATTGGGGTAAATGTTGAAGTCAAGATGGTGGTTTTTATTTTTATTTTCCAAAAATGGGTCAGAACAGGGTAGTTTCCGCATTTTCCACGGCTACAACTCTGTGTGGTTTCTATATCTCTGGCATTCAGATTACCTGTTGTTCTTTTCTGCTTGTCTCCTGGCAAGAGAAACCAACAGGAACACAAAAGCTACGCTTGTAAATTAAGCGCTGACAGTGCCGAGGGTCCCAGTTGCATGCCTCTCTTCTTTCCTTTTGGCTACGATAACCCTCGCAGACAGTCCTCGAGTTACGACCACGTTGTGTGTGTGTTAGTGTGTGTGTTGGGGTGGGGGAGGCAGAATGTCCATTGTTAAGCAAGTTGTGCCTGATTTGATGATCTTTTGGGCTAAGTGGATCGCTGCAGTTGTTAACTTTAATAAGACTTGTATGCTGCCCATTCCCTTGGGACTCTGGGTGGCTCACAGCAAAAGTAAAAACATAAGTAAAAACATTTAAAAATTATTGAAAAATACAATGATTAAAATTGATGCATCATCCATTCAATCAAGTGAGGCTAGATATTAATCAACAGCCCGAGGCTTGCCGGAACAGCCAGGTCTTGGTTGCTTTACGGAAGGCCGGGAGAGTGGGAAAGGTCCGGATCTCCACGGGTAGCTCGTTCCACAGGGCCGGCGCAGCTACAGAGAAGGCCCTCCCTCGGGAGGCCGCCAGCCGGCATTGTCCGCTCGACGGCACCCAGAGGAGGCCCAACCTGTGCGATCTTGTTGGCCGTTGGGAGGTAAGTGGCAGCAGGCGGTCTCTCAGGTAGCCAGGTCCAATACCATGTAGGGCTTTAAAAGTAACGACTAGCACCTTGAAGCGCGTCCGGAGACCAATAGGGAGCCAGTGCAGCTCACGGAGGATGGGTGTAACATGGGTGTACCTAGGTTAAGTGAATCATGTGGCCGTTAAGCGAATCTGGCTTCCCTTGTTGACTTTGCTTGTCTGAAATGGCAATCGCCACACACACACACACACACACACACACACACACACACACACACGGACGTTGCAGCTGTCAGAAATACACACTGGTTGCCAAGCGCCCAAATTTTGATTGCATGACTGCTGAGATGCCATTCACTCGTACGAGTGAGAACAGTGATCAAGGTCAAAAAATGTTGCTACCGGTTCTGTGGGCGTGGCTTGTTGGGGCTTGGTGGGCATGGCAGGGGAAGGATACTGCAAAAATCCCCGTTCCCTCCCAATCAACGGGGACTCTGTGGGGGGGGGGGGGCAGAGAATAGATGGGGGGGGGGCAGGACCAGTCGTAAATCATTCTTTTCACTATTCTTAGACTTTGACTAGTGGCTGAGCAATTGGTTGCATAGTCAAGGGAGGGAGGGAGGGAGGAAGAAAGGAAGGAAGAGGGAAGGAGGGAGAGAAGGAAGGAAGAAGGAAAAGGGAGGGAGGGAAAGAAGGAAGGAAAAGGGAGGAAGAAAGAAAGGAAGGAAAAGGGAGGGAAGGAAGGAAGGAAGGAAAAGGGAGGGTGGGAGAGAAAGAAGGAAGGAAAAGGGAAGGAGGGAAGGAAAAGGGAGGAAGAAAGAAGGAAGGAAAAGGGAGGGAAGGAAGGAAGGAAAAGGGAGGAAGAAAGAAGGAAGGAAAAGGGAGGGAAGGAAGGAAAAGGGAGGAAGAAAGAAGGAAGGAAAAGGGAAGGAGGGAAGGAAGGAAAAGGGAGGAAGAAAGAAGGAAGGAAAAGGGAGGGAAGGAAGGAAGGAAGAAAGGAAGGAATGAAAAAGGGAGAGAGAGAAGGAAGGAAGGAATGAAGGAAAAGGGAGAGAGGGAGGGAAGGAAGGGTTAAGTATCAGGAAAATGATCATTTAAAAGAATAACATGATCATGTAATTATCTTGTATAAGAAAATGGAGTTGGTATTGTTTGTAAAAAGGTAAAGGCTTGATATGTCAAATGGAACAATTGTAAGCTCTTCCAAAATTACCCCCATGTAGCAGCTAAGACACCACAAGCTTATATAGCCTGAATGCCAGCTGAAACCACAAACAGAGGAGATACAAAAACAACAATAGAGCTTATGCTACCAATAGCAAGGAAGGAGTTGGTGAACTTGTTAAAATTCTTTGAAGAAAGGTGGAGGGATTTTTTTTTTAGAAGAATTGAGTAGGATGCTGTGTCAAAAAAGGGGAAGGGGGAAATGAACTTGTGTATAGGGGGATAGAAGCTGATGAATGCTTTGTTCTCTGTCCACTTTCCGTGCAAATACATATTTGCAAATAAACTTCCTTGCTGCTTCCAAGTTGTTGTCTCGGGTAGTTCCATATGTGAACGTGTGCTGTTTATAACAGTCTTAGTGGACTTACCATTATTATCATCAGGCACTATTACGCCAGAGAGGCAATGTGTTGAGAACTTGGACTCCCGCCAGTGGCCATTATTGGTATTTCTTTCTGGTCCATATACATTTCTGGACCATATACATTTTTTTACTGGACTCCCATTAGACTTTGTAAATGAGAAGGCCAAGATTTTAAGATCCTTCATATAAGCCTTCACCAACTCGCACAACCGCGCAATTTTTACCTGGTATGATGAGTGTATGAGGTTTGCCTGTGTTTGAATGAATGAGCCCACTTTTTATTATTCTATTACCATTGTATTTTTATGTGTTTTAAATATTACGTGGGGACTGCTTGAGTGGATAAATGAGTATGTTTGATTCGGAGGGCCTGTCGGGGGATGCGGGAGCCACAGGGGTGGTTGAGGGAACCACGGTCACGGGAGTGGGCCGGAGCATCACGGTCGTAACAGGGAGGGGCAGATATGGCGGGGACTTTAGGGCTGGCCATTACCGGGGAAGGAGGGCTCGCTACGTCATAGAGATCCCTCCTTCCGGCCCTATGAGTCCCACTCCAAGGCCAGATGGCGCGAGTAATCAGGACCCTGGTCTCAGGCTGCTGTCGCTAAATGCCAGGTCTGTAGTTCATAAGGCTCCCCTCGTCCGGGACTTAATTTTAGACGAGAGGGCAGACCTGGCATGTATTACTGAAACCTGGCTGGGCCCGGAGGGTGGAGTCCCCCTCGTAGAGATGTGCCCAGAAGGATTTCAGGTGCTTCATCAGCCGAGAGCCCAGAGAAGGGGTGGGGGTGTGGATATTGTTATCCGGGAGTCTTTAGCACCTCGTAGGATCCCTGCTCCGGAGCTTGTCGGGTGTGAGTCCCTGCTGGTGAAGTTGGACCTCATGGGTCAAGTGGGTTTGCTGTTAACGTACCTGCCTCCCAACAGCGTTGCAGCAGCCCTCCCCTCGCTCCTCGAGTCGGTAGCCGAGCTAGCAATTGAGTTCCCCAGGCTTATGGTGCTGGGGGATTTCAATTTGCCTTCGCTCGGTGAACACTCTGACGGGGCGCAGGAGTTCATGGCTTCCATGACAGCCATGGGCTTGACCCAGGTAATTCGGGGCCCAACCCACTCAGCGGGTCACATGCTTGACCTCGTATTTCTCTCGGAGCAGTGGACTTGTGATCTTGGTCTGAGGGGTAATGAGATCATACCCCTGCCTACTGAGGCTTGACTTCCGGAGACCAAACCCCCACTGTAGGGAGGAGGAACCGACCAGGTGGTTCCGCCCCAGGCGACTTATGGACCCCTTGAGGTTCCAGACAGAGCTTGGGGTTATTCCTGACACTCTCGCCCACAGTCCGGTGGAGACTCTGGTTGCTGCCTGGCACTCGGCAGCATCGGAGTCCCTTGACCGGATTGCGCCACTACGGCCGCTCCGAGGTGGCGGATCCCGGAGGCCCCCTTGGTTTACCGAGGAGCTCTGGGAGAGGAAGCGCCAGAGGAGACGCCTAGAGCACCTATGGAGGTCCGATAAATCCGAATCGAGCCGAGCACTCTTAACAACTTGCACCAAGGCGTACATCAGGGCACTTAGGACAGCAAAAAGATCGTATATTGCCACCTTGGTTGCGTCCGCCGAGTCTCGCCCAGCCGCCCTGTTTAGGATAACCCGTTCCCTCCTAAATAGGAGGGATACGGGGGACCCCTCACAGGGTAGGGCTGAAGACTATGTCCAGTTCTTGGCGGACAAAGTTGCTCGGTTTTGTCGGATTTGGACTCCGATTTTGCAGATCCAGCCGAGGCACAAGGGGATAATCTGGTAGACCATCGCTGGGTTGAGTTTCAGGATGTTGCCCCCGGGGACGTGGACAAGGCCATGAGAGCTGTGAGTGCCTCCACTTATGTACTGGACCCGTGTCCCTCCTGGCTGGTTCC